>NW_006922196.1:869839-871197 GCF_000298275.1 Orycteropus afer afer
TTTTAAAATGCCACTTATATACATATAAAAAATAAGGTAACAAGAATAAGTGGTGTGGCAGTGATCCTGAGCAATCCTGACTGCACAGCACAGACAGCTTTGAGAGTGCTGAGTGGTGGTAGGACCTAACAATAAACTTAAAAATCAGGCCTGCTAGCCAGGGACTGCACGGAGGACTGCTCTGGTGGCTGGGGAATAAATGGAGAAGGTGAAGAGAAATGTGGGCTGAGTTGTGGACTTCTGCCTGTCAGGAGGACGCTGCTATTTTGAATGTTCACAAGCAGCTTGACCATTTTGGATATTTAAAGAAACAGCACTTTACAGATTCCAGGGGCTTAAGAACAGGTTCTGCTTGCCAGTAACCCCAAGGAGACTCTGGACCCGGACCCGCAAGAATGAAAAGGTGCAACATACCTCTTGTTACTCTTATACCCCACACCTGCTTGGTGAATGAATGTGTGGCTACCCCCCACTCCCACCTACCTTCTGGGACCACAGGAACTCCATCACAGTCTGTGTGCTCAGATGGAGCCTGGGTGCCCTACCCTGTTCTCACTGATTTTTTTTTCTCTTTTTTTATTTTTATTTATTTTTTCTTTTTTGCTTTCTTTTTTCTGGTAATTAGTTTGCTTGTATGTGTCTATTTTGAAACAACTATTATTATTAATACTTTTGTCCTTTTTACTATATTTCTTATTCTTCCCCTCCCAGGTCCTCGTTTTCAGCTTTTTTTTCTTTTCTTTATTCCTGGTTGATATATATGTATATAGATAGATAGATAGATATAGATACATATATATATATATAGAGAGAGAGAGAGAGAGAGATTTTTTTTTCCTTTGGCTAAAGTTTATTGTACACTCCACAGTCACATACCCACAGGGAGATTCACACCCACACTTAGCCAAATCCTTAGCCCATGAAGTTCATCACTGTAACACAGAACTTTCTATGAATGTGTTTCATTAACGCTTCTTGGATCTTAAGGCATCAACACATTTTATCCTTATGTAATGGTATGAAGTAGTCTAGTGGGTGCTGATAGCTCTGGTTTCACAAAGGAGAATTATTTGTGGAGAATGAAAATCTTGTTCATAGTCCCTGGTCTTGTGGCCAGGCTTTTGGATTCTCATTTTCTGCTGGGCCTTATCCATCTCTCTAGGGTGACTTTCAGTAGTAACTTTGCTACAATTTGAAGGTTACACTTCAAATGCTTGGATATGATTTACTATATTGATGTTAACTTCTTTTAAAATTGTGAAATGCAGCAAGATGGCGGACTAGGCAGAAGGATTGCACAGACCCTCTTCAACAAAGAAAAGGGAAACCAATTAACACAGACACAGAAGATAATCTTG
>NW_006922196.1:891310-891860 GCF_000298275.1 Orycteropus afer afer
CAATGCTAAAGAATAATGTAGAATCTGCAAAACACCGCATAACGTGGATGAACTTGGAGAACATTATGCTGAGTGAAATAAGTCAATCACAAAAGAACAAATATTATATTAGTCCATTATTGTAAAAGTTAAGTAAAGGTTTATCTATCGAAGGAAATTTTCTCTGTTGGTTACCAGGGGTGGGAGGGGAGGGGCAGGAAGGCTGTTAGATAAAGTATTGATTTGGGTGAAGAGAAGGGCAAAATACCAAATGTGAGTGACCAATATGGTGGCTTTGAGGAAGAGAAAGACATAGAGAGGTACATGGGAGGTACAGACAACAAATATGAACCCTTTATGTGCAAACACATACAATACTGCGTTGTCAGTGAAAGCAAACATGGGTATATGGGTCGATAGATGGAAGGTCAGGCTGAACTATTAGGTATGACTATGAAATCGGGAGCGTATCTAAGAACATACATAAGGTTTGCAGACAATGGTCCTATAAGTTTATGTGAATGAACAGAATTCACAGGCGTGTAGTAGAGCTGTCAAAGGGCAAGGCTGT
>NW_006922196.1:892549-895749 GCF_000298275.1 Orycteropus afer afer
GTGGTAAACTGTGGTCAATGTCATGAGACAAAGTGTGTGTGAACTGCTGTATGAAAAGTGAATTTGCGCTGTAAATCTTTACCCAAATTACAAAAAAAAAAAAAAAAAAGAGTAAGTGTGTCATAAGATATGCAAATCTTCTACAGAGAAAATCACAAAACTTAATGGAAATACGTTTTAATAGACCTAAACAAATAGAGAGAGACACTCAGTAGCATAAAGATGTTAATACTTACTAAAATGATACAGAGACATAATTTAATTTCAATAAAAACACCAACAAATTCTTCATGAAGTTTCACAAGCTGATTTTAAAATCTCCACGGAAGAGAAAAGTACTGAGAATGGTCAAGACACTTGAAGAAAAGAGCAAGGAGGGAGATCCTTCAAATAATATAACTTTGTAAATAGCTATCAAAACAGTGGTTAAGGCATTCAGTTGCTAACCAAAAGGTTAGCAGCTCAAACCCACCAGCCACTCTGCACAAGAAAGATGAGGCAGTCTATTTCTTTTAAGATTTAAATCTTTGGAAACACAATGGGGGCAATTATACTCTGTCCTATAGGGTTGCTATCAATTCAATGACAGTGCATTTTTTGTTAGTTTTATAGAAGCTCTGTTAATAAAATGCTATGTTATTACACAAAAGCAAACAAAACTGTCCAATGGAATAGAATCAAGTGCCCAGAAAGAGATGCACAGATATAGAGAAACTTCATTAATGACAAAATAGGCACTGCAGATCATTGCATAAGGAAGAGGTTACGGAGCTGGTACAAGTCGTTACTGTTAGAAATATGCCACACCATCTTGCGTGGCTCTTCCGGGTTGTTCTTCATTCCCTGCTGCCCCACCCAAGGTCATAAGTCAGTTAAAGGAAGTTGAAACTGAGCTTCCTACAAGGCAAGAATTTTAAAAGGCAACATAGCCTCTGATAGGTTAAGACCTCTTCCCCCAGCTCTGATGTATAACCTCCTAACCCCAGGTCTATATAAGACCACCCTCTCCCCTGCTCCTCCTCTCCTCTTCTTCCTCTTTCTTTCTTCTTTTCTTCTTCCTCTCTTCACTCATCAACTATCATGTTAACTGACTTTTCACATTTATAATAGTAAAAAATCTACTATCTGATTATTTTGTTCATTAATGATGTACATCGGGCAATAACACACACAGTGGTGCAAGGTGAGTAGCTGGCTCTGATGGTTAAGGTTATGTGTCAAAATGGTTGGGTCATGATCCTCATGGTTTGGCAGTTACATAGTGATGTAATTTATTAGTTATGTAATGATGTAATCATCCTCCATTATGTGATCTTCTGTTTTTGTCTAACACCAATTTTCATATAATAGCCTCTTATTTGGAAATTGATTATGTCAATAAATGAAGAAAGAGTGTATTCTATTTTATGTGTCATTGATTCCATTAATACACACTTCATAATTTAAAAATTGAAAAAATGAAACATATTTTAAATGCAACTGCAAGTAGGGGGGGAAAAAAACTAGGTGCCTACCTCTAAATACATGCAAATATTATCCATATTAGCAAAGTAATATGAATTTTATAGAAAAGACAGAACAAAAATCATAGGTACCAATGAAACACATAAAAACAGAAAGATCAAAAGCCTAACTGACCCTTGAGACTGGTCTTCCTTTTTGTCTGGAATTGAATTCACTCCCATGGCTTCCAGCCAAGCAACAGACAAGCACATAAGGTGAGCATTTACACCATGTATTCTTTAGAAAAAATCAACCATGGGAGATCAGAAGGGTAGTATTTTCATCGGAAGATAGCTCAGAGGGCCAGAATGCATAGGAAAGAAGGTCACAGGGAAAAGGGAGGAAGTGGGGAGAGAACTGTTACATTATGGGGATTGCAATCAATGTCATGAAACAAAATATGTATGAACCGTTACATGGAAAATGAATTATCTCTATAAAATTTCACTCAAATCACAATTTTTTAAAAAAAGGTTATCTCAAACCTTACAGAAATGAGAGATTTGACAACCAGTAATTCCTCTCTTTTAAGATACAATACACTTTTTTAATTTAACACCTTGATTTGTATAAGAGACATGTTTGAAAGAAAATGTCAGAGAGAGATTAAAGTAAAAATGATAGAAAAAATATCAGGCAAATGTGAACAAAAGGAAAATGAAGATGATGCTCTAATTTTAGGCAAAGTAGAATTAAAGATAATAAACATATTAAACTGGAACAAGACCACTTTATATTACTGTACAACTTGCAAAAGCCAGAACCTGTGTAAGACGGAAACCTGTCAGAGAAGGCAAACTCAAGTATTTTCCACTAATAGAGAGCAATAGAAAAGTGGTAAGACTGCATTCTGACAAAGGAAGAAAACTTACAAGATCTGGAAAGAAAAAGGCAGTCCTGCTGAGTTCTAGCTCTCACAAGTTTCACTGTATTAAAAACATAAACAGCAAGTAATGAACACTAATATACTAAATAATGTAACAGCTAAATAAAGCAAAAAGTGATGGAAATAAGAGATTGAGAGATTTAGAGCTGCAGTGGAAGATGTTAATACGGATCATGCAACAAAAAAGCTATTCATAGAAAAAGAAAAGAAAACATTAACAGTGGCTGAGAGAGGGAAAAAGCCTAAGAGGTCTTTTCTAAGTTACCAGTAGCCATCAACTTGATTCTGGCTCGTGGCCATCCCACGTGTGTCAGAACAGAACTGTGCTCCTTAGGAGTTTCAATAGCTGATTTTTTGGATGCCAGGTTTCTAGGCCTTTCTTCTGAAGTACCTCTAGGTGGACTCCAACCTCCAACCTTTTGATTAGCAGCCAAGGGTGGTAAACATTAGCACTACTCCATTTTCTAAGTCACTTACCTGCATTTTCCAAATTTTCTATAATATACATCTATTATTCACATACTGGGAAAAAAATAACCAGAAACTATCTTTTGGTAAGGATGCAACACATCTAAGAAAGGTGTTGTTGTTGTTAAGTGCCGTCGAGTTGTTTCCGACTCATAGCAGAATGAAACACTGCCCGATCACACGCCAGCCCCACAATCCCTGCTATACTTGAGCCCATCATTGCAGCCACGTGTCAATCCATCTCGTTGAAGGCCTCCCCCTCTTTCGTTGACCCTCCACCCTACCAAGCATGACATCCTTCTCCAGGGAATGGTCCCTTCTGACAACATGACCAAAATAGGTG
>NW_006922196.1:898984-905054 GCF_000298275.1 Orycteropus afer afer
CCTGGCTTTTTATCTCCTTTCTCCTGCTCTTCCGGCCTGCTACTCTGGGCGGGCCTGAGTTGCCTCTCCTCACCTAACCCCTTCAGCTGACTGCTCTTCTCTCTGGCTTCCTGGCTTTTAATCCCCTTTCTCCTGCTCTTCCCACTTGCTACTTCGGGCGTCCCTGAGTTGTCTCTCCTCAACTGTAACCCTGGGGCTGACCTACCTAAGAATGGTAGGCACTGTCTTTTCTCCTACAAAAGTCACTTTGTAAATAATCAATGTTACTGATTTAAGAAATTTCTATCAGTCATTAGATAATATTGGTTATAGAGTGTTATTTTAAGTCAATTTCAATCTATTGCTCCCCTCAATTGCAGAACAATACAAATTGAATCGTAAAACAATTAAATCTGAAATCTTTTAATCTTTTCATTTCTACTCAGAACTTTTCCATTTTACCAAAAATTGAAATGCACAGCAATTTGATTCACTGCACAGAAGAATCAGGGTAAATTATGAATGTTCCAGTGTTGCCATTACATACTATATAGCGTAACAGTATTCATGGATCAAAGTTAAAGTTCATAAGTAATATTCTTCATTAAAAGAGGTTGGCTGTTTGAAGGGAATCTGATAACTAATAGTCTATTAGTTAAAAATTTTTTAAGCTAGATAAGTAGAGACAGTTGCTCAGAAATGCATATTAAATTTGCTTTCAATTAGTATAGTTCAGCATTTTATTCTTATGATCTGTATGCTTGGTAATACTTTTAAAATTAACTGTGTCACAGACAGACATATCACATACTTCTCAGTGGTAATGATTTCTCTAATACTATATCTTTATAACAGTAATTGCCTTCTTTCTGAAAGAAAATGCATTTTGAATCAAGTGACACTTCATTTATTACTTTTCTTATATTATAGCTACCTCAGCATATTAGACTTTTTCTTAATGACTTTTTTCTATTAAAAGACCACGAAGACCTCAGGGGAAAGGAAGTCCATTAAGAAAGGGAAGCATTTTAGAGGAGGCAGGAATTTCTAAGGCAGGTACAAGGCCATTATTGTCAAGAATAGTCTGTAAACTAAAGATAAATTTTGACATTATAAAAACAAAAAGAACTGCCAACATGTCAAAACACATGAAATGGTCACTGCACCTCCACTCCCAGTTAAGGAGATCCTTGCATGGCTCTGCCCTGGTCAGCTGCAACTAATCAGATGTTGTATTGTTAGTTACTGTTAGTTGCTATCAACTCCAACTCATGACACTCTTATATATATTAGAATTAAATGTTACTTGGTCCTGTGCCATCTCCACAATTGCTAGTATGCCTGAGTACATTGCTGAGGCTATTATGTAATGCCTTCTAACCTATGGGCTCATCTCCTGCACAATACTGGACAACATTCTATTGTGATTCATAAGGGCAAAAGGCTAATTTTCAGAAGTAGATCTCCAGGACTTTCTTCCTAGTCTGTCTTAGTCTGAAAGCTCCACTGAAATGTGTCCACCATGGGTGCAATACTGCTGGCAGACTTCTAGCATCACTACAACACTTAAGCCACCACAGCATGACAAACTAAAAATGGATGGTGGTCAGAGAACCAGAACAGCCCTGTTAAACCACTTGGACTAGAGATAGTGCATTCTCTTGCCCCAACAGCTGGCTTTCTCTTTCCCAGACCATAGGCATCAGGTGATCAAGCCAATGGTGGGGCAAAAACAAGTCTGATGGATCCTTGGGTTGGAGTCAGTTACTGGAATCGCAGGAAAGTACTTCTAGGAAGCTGCTCTGCTGCCAGGCTGGACTGTGGTGAGTAGTCACTTATCTTCAATGTGGAACAGCACAGGCTGAGGGCACCTCAATGCTGGAGACAGCATTTAAGAACTAGCTGGTGGCTTTACCACTGCTGTCTCTTTCTACCAAAGCTTCCTATAGCTGGATTTACTCCTTTCTTGGCCTTTGGCCCTTGGTCCTTGCACTTTTCATGCATCGTGGATTTGTTTATGCTGTGCTGCTGGTCTTCAAGGAATCCATTCTCTAATCTACTTACTCAAATTCTACCTATCCAATGTGTCGGTCGAATCCCATTTTAGAGCAAAGACTCAATATGAATTAATCTTTCTCTACGTCAACTCTAGTGAAACTAGCATGACACAATGAAAAGAGCTTGTTCTTTCAAGTCAGACAAACCTATATCTCTCTATCCAAGCATATAGCAATTATTACCACCATGGCCATGGCCAATTACATAACCCCTTTAAGAGGGTGGTATTCTTCACTGTGTTTTCTTGGAAGGCTGTTGTGGGTCAACGTACAAAAACACTGGAGAGGCAGCATCTTCCTTTCATCTTTCTAAATAAAAATCACACATATTTCTCAATTTCAGTTCTAACTAGCAACTATGTTCTCCCCTCATCTTACCTTACTATTTTAATATTTATGGCTACTTATATTTTCCCAATTAATTTCATTTCTCCTCTAGAATCTAAACGTTTTCAAGCAAGACCAATCTTATGCTTGTTTGTTTCCACCTAATCACATAGCTCAGTGCTTTGTACAACGTATTCAAGAAATATTTTTAATTGGCTTAATATCGGATAAAATAACAAGTACAGTTATATAGAGGACAACTGTGGCCCTACATAAGCCTTGTCTCATGGCAATTCTGAGAACCACTATATACTTACTAACTGTGTCCTTTTGCATCCAGAACAGATAGAGTAGTAAACTAGCAACAAAGGACATTGCAGAATCAGTCCAGGATACATAATACCAAGCTTCAGTTACCAGTAGCTAGGCAAACTCTTCTAGAAACATCCTTAAATTTGGCTGATACCCCAATTGGGGCTATTAAGTGGTTAATAAAAAATTATTAGGTCCTGGGGTCCAATTACATGACACTCAACTGACAGCATGTTAACTGGTAGGCATGAAGTATAAATAAATAAATCTAATCCTAATCAACACATGGGAAGAGTGTATAACTCCCCAGGGTCTCCTGGGCTCCCAAAGGTCGCCCACCTATTCTGTGTTGTTCACAATAGGCCTTGCTGTCCTCCTGTCTCTGCTTCTTGGGAAGGAGAAGCATACTCCATACTGGGCTATGGGAATAATTTGCTCTTTCTGAGAAGGTTAGCAACAACCATTCAGTAGCAAAACTAGGGAAAAGCCTATTACAATTGCTTCCAGGTGCAACACAAGATGCTGCATTTAATTCATCATGATTTTAAGTATACGATTATCTTATTAGGCATCTTTGTCTACCTTGTTTATAATCTTTCTACCTAAGCTCATTATCTCTTGCAAAAACAAGTTTTATTATATATTCAATTAAAAATATGCCTGATAGATTAAAATAAAAGAATTTACACATAAAAACGATTAAAGAAAATATAAATCACTGCCATTTTAAAATGAAGATCAGTATTTTATCAATAAACATTATTAATTTAACTTGGCCTTGAATTGTCTCCTTATGTTGTATTTTAATCAGTCTGTTTCAATCTTGGTTTTCTAGTTAGATTCTTTCCCAGCTGACATTTAATACTGTTATTAAATTTAAGGAGAAACACGTTAGTCTATTTTCATAAATGACATAGAGGTTTTAGACACTTAAACTGCTTTGTTAGAAGACTAAACTGCATTGTTTCAAGGACCTATGCACATCAGGGTGTATCGTCTCCTCCCCGGCACTAAGGAATGAAGACTTCATCGTTAATGTGATTTAAAAAAATACATTCTCTTGGAAAGAGGCCATAAGCTTAACCTTAAGAAACCCCCAAAATGGATTTATAATGAATTTTCTAAATAAATAATACTCTAAATACATTTACATTAAATATTATAACCTTTAACTCACCTAGATTTTTTAATAGCATATTAAAGTTATATTTGAGCTCAATTCATGGGTTTGAAAGAAAGCCCTATAAGCTTTCTATAACTCATATTAAAGTTTAACGTGATTGATACTTTTTTCCCCACAAAATATGGACAAACATACTTACTATTCATAGTGGGAATAAGACTAAACTTCTTAGGAGCACAGCAGGAACCATTTCTTCTAGTATGAAAATTCAAAGACATCTTTAAAAAGACATTAATATATGCAGTTTAGGATTTTAAGCTTTCTTACACACATGACCTCCAATTTCTTGGTATTTGCATGTTACATTACATACTGCAGTTGAGGAAAACAAAAATAACAGAATGTAAGCTTTGTAGAAAGGCATTCATAACCATTTCCCCCCCCCTCAATGACCGTAGTTTTCAAAAAAAACTCATACTGGTGGCATAGTGATTAAGCACTTGGCAACTAACTGAAAGGTCAGTGGTTCAAACCTACTAGCCACTTTGCAGGAGATAGATGTGACAGTCTATTTCCATAAAGATTACTGCCTTGGAAACACTACAGGGTGGTCCTATTTTGTCCTGTAGAGTCACTGTGAGTTGGAATCGACCAAATGGCAATGGGTTTATAATAAAAAGTAGTCATTTATACTTACATATAAATACATCAAGCTGGTTTCTCTAAACCTATGACTAATTATCAGACACTTATTACTACCATGCTGCTGCTGTTGTTAGTTGCCCTCAAGTCAATTTTGACTCACAGTGACTCCGTGTGTGCAGAGTAGAGTTGTCCAGAGTAGAGTTGTCCCATAGGGCTTTCAAGGCTGTGACCTTTTTGAATCAGATCACCAGGCCTGTCTTCTGACACACCTTTGGGTAGATTTGAAATACCAACCTTTCATCTAGTAGTAGAGGCTTAACCATTTGCACTACAAAGGATTGGAAATATTCTGACCAGTGTTCAGAACAGTGGGAAGGTTAATTATGGTTCTTGGTGCTATCAAGTGTTCAAGAACACACCTAGGTTAACCAGGGCTAGAATGTCCCCTGCCTTTCCCAAAACACCAAACCATACCATTGCCATCAAATTGTTTATGACTCTGCAGGACAGAGTAGAAGAGTCCCTTAAGTTTTCCAAGGCTGTAAATCTTTGTGGAAGAAGATTGCCTCATCTTTCTCCCACTGAGTAGCTGGTGGGTGCCAACTGCCAACCTTTTGGTTAGCAGCTGAATGCTTTAACCATGTGTCATCAGAGCTCCTTCCCTGCCCTTAAGAACTATCCAAATCCTTGCTAGTATGAACACAAAACTTTGAGAAAGAAAAATGTGTGTGTGTGTTGGGGGTTGGGAGGGGAGCTGCTTCTGTATGGAAGCATCTAATTAAAAAGAAACCATGAAAAAATTAATTGGACTTTAAAGTATTATATTTACTCTAATGCTATACTGTAGTAAATCTTAATCCAAGCTACTAGTAAAGAAGCTGAATTTATGTCTTAGTAAGCTGAAGAAAGAATTTTTTGTAAAATTTAAAGGTCACAAGCAGCATGCACCAAGTTGGTCTACCAGGACTGGAATCTGGTCCCACCATGTACCTGCTTCACATTTGTCCTGTACTTCAGGGAGGTCCTGGGGGTAGGGCAATAAAAGCCCTCCCAGGGGTGTCATGAGAAGAAAGTGGAGCAAATACTTAAAAAGGGCCCAGCACATAGCTCATTTTATATTCATGTTATTATAGAAGCTAAATGGAAGTAAAATTGTAAAACTGTTTAATTACAAATTATTTCCCCCGTCATATAAAGTATAAAGTATAAAACTGTTACATACCTTTTGGATAACAGTGTAAACTGTGAAACACAACTAGTGTGGCAGATAGAGATAGGTCATACACTTTACCAACTAGTAATCATTTCAAATTAAACTGAAGTTATTCTAGTTCTTAAGTTCTTTGTTTTATCCCAATCCTTGGGACTGTAGTTCCCAAAAACTATTTAAAAAAAAATCCAGAGCAACTTTCAGTACTTATGAAGCTAGCTACTATGACCTGTGCAAAAACAGCAAGGAGGCCACATGTTCTGACCTCCTCTAATCCCACAAGAGGAAGGCAGAATCACCATCAATAGTGCAAGGCCTATTCCTACAAGGCCAGACATGCTGCCTCCCTCCAGCCCTTTCACCAACCATTCCTCCCAAAGCACCCACCACCCCTCTCCTGGATTCAATAATTCGCTG
>NW_006922196.1:910695-912073 GCF_000298275.1 Orycteropus afer afer
TGCATACCTGATGTGAACCGAACTTGGTCATAATAAATTATTTTCTTGACATGTTGTTGGAGTCTATTGGCTAGAATTTTGTTGAAGATTTTTGCATCTATATTCATGAGGGATATTGGTTTGTAGTTTTCCTTTTGAGTGATGTTTTTGCCTGGTGTTGGTATCAAAGTTATGTTTGCTTCATAAAATGAGTTAGGGAGGATTCCATCCTTTCAATGTTTTGGAATTGTTTGAGTAGGATTGGTATCAGTTCTTCTCTGAATGTTTGGCAGAATTCTCCGGTGAAACCCTCTGGGCCAGGCCTTTTATAGTTGGTAATTTTTTGATGACCTGTTCAATTTCTTCTTTTGTGATGGGCCTGTTCAAATTTTCCACTTCAGGCTGTGTTAGTTTAGGTAAGTGGTATGTTTCTAGAAATCTGTCAGTTTCCTCCAGATTTTCACATTTGTTGGAGTACAGTTCTTCATAGTATCCCGATATTATCCTTTTTATTTCAGTTAGTTCTGTTATGATGTCACCCATTTTGTTTCTTATTCATGTTATTTGTACTCTCTCCCTCTTTTCTTTTGTTAAATTTACCAGTGGTTTCTCAATTTTATTGATCTTTTCAAAAAACCAACTTCTGGACCTGTTGGTTTTTTCTATTGCCTTTCTACATTGTGTTTCATTGATTTCTGCTCGAATCTTTATTATTTCCTTTCTTCTGGTGACTGTGAGCTTTTCTTGCTGTTCTTTTTCTAATTGTTGGAGATGTTGGTTTAAAGTGTTGATTTGGGCTCGCTCTTCTTTTTTGATGTGGGCAGTTATTGCTATAAATTGGCCCAAGACCACTGCTTTTGCTGTGTCCCAAAGATTTTGGTATGTTGTGTTTTCATTCTCGTTTGATTCAAGGAATTTTTGAATTTCAATTTTTATTTCTAGTCTTACCCAGTCTTTCTCTAGAAGGGTACTGTTCAGTTTCCTTGTGTTTACTCTTTTTCTGTTGATCTTCCCATGGTTGATTTCTAATTTGATAGCATTATGATCTGAGGAGATGCTTTGCAGTATTTCAATGTTTTTAAATTTATGAAGGCTTGCTTTGTGGACTAACATGTAGTCTATTATGGAAAATGTTCCATGTGCACTGGAAAAGAACGTATATTGTGCTGCTGTTGGGTCAAGTGCTCTGTAGATGTCTATAAGGCCAAGTTGGTGGATTGTATTGTTTAGCTCTTCTGCATCTTTGTTGAATTTCTTTCCAGCTGTTCTATCTTTTAGTGTAAGTGGTGTATTAAAGTCTCGCACTATGACTGTGGAGTCATCTATTTGGCTTTTCAACTCTTTTAAAGTCTGATTTATGTATTATGGGGCTCTTTCATCGGGTCCATAGATATTTATT
>NW_006922196.1:912445-915725 GCF_000298275.1 Orycteropus afer afer
AGAGTGGGCACCTCCCAGAACATTGTTTGGTGCCACGCCCAACAGAAATACTCCAGGTGGACAACTTCAGCAATCAGGAGCTCCTCAGTTGCTCATAGAAAATCCCACCTTGGAGTTTACAAAGACTTATGGGTAGAAAAGTCACACTAAGTAATTTACTACACCGCAACCTGTCTCCCTCCTATAGAAGACTACAAGAAAAAACTGAAATTAGTACAGGTGCTTCTGACATTTTCACCTACTAAACATACTGTAAACTTTGTACCTTCCACATCTTCACTCAAGCACAATCATCCTTGCTAATTCTTACTGGCAACTCCTGACTCAGGAAGGCTGGTGAAATCCAGCATTCATTCTGAAATAAGTGGCCCCAACTGATTCTAACGTAGATCTAAATTTAAAATGCTGCTGTGGATTGTTAGATGACTTTTGATATCATCTATGGAGTTAAAAACACACTTTGCTTTGGCAAGTAAATAATACTTTATGAAATTAAATTTAAACTGTCATTTAATTTCAACTGGGATATTTTTATTGTCTTGACTGAGGTATAATTTATATAAAAGAAAATCTTCCCATTTACATGCACAGTTCAATGAATTGTGAAAATGCATATAGTCATGTAAACACCACCACAATAAAAATATAGAACATTCCATTAACCCAAAAGTTTCCCTTGTGCCCCTTTGCAGTCAATCTCCTCCCATTATTCAAGCTTCAAGCAACCACTAACCTGCTCTCCATCATTACAATTTCAGATAAATGCAGTAATATAGTACGTAGTCTTTCGTGTCTGGTTTCTATTACTTAGTCTAATCTTTTGAGATTCACCCTTGTTTGCATATATAATCAATCAGAATCTTTTAAACTACAGTAACACTGCCTAAAAGTGGGAAATTACTTATTAAAAGTTATTACAGTAAATCACTTCAAAATGATTGAGAACTATATTACACCTCCCTGAAATAATACCCTGAAATAAAAGGTTAATTCCTATTTTAGGATAGCAAAGGGGGTTGATTGACTCTCTATTAACTAGCCAATACAAAATGGGTTTTTTACTCTGTACCTGATAACAGAAGTAAACTAACAATCCATAACAAGGATCAATTAAAATTAAGATCATATAATCTTTCCAGATGCATTGTTAAGTGATGTGTGATAGATTTCATTTAAAATCTTGCTACCCAAAGAGTCATTAAATGAGATTTTTTTGAGGTGACATCAGTGAAAATGGCAAAATAAACACCACCAAAATTCACTTTTTCAAAAAAAAAAGAGGAATGACAAAACTCACAATAAGGGTCAGAATCAACTTGTTCAGAATTTTTGGAAATTTAGCAAAAACTTGCAACAACTTGGGGAGTGTTTACCAAAGAAAAACAACTGAATTTCAGTAACAATAGAAAGCTTTACAACATTTCAACTAGCTCTGGTAGCATAGTGTGTAAGGCACTTGATTGCTAACCTGAAGGCTGGTGTTTCAAACCCACCAGCCACTCCTCAGAAGGAAGCTTGGGCAATCTACTTCCCTAGTGATACCGCCTCAGTAACCTAAGGAGGGGTCACTACAGCACATAACAACAACAGTCCCACACTCCCTTTCCCTGCTCCACAGGAGCCTTGGAAAACAACAGCTGACATTCCTGGTGTAGCCTGGAAGTCACCTGAGGGAACAAAACAAATCTAGAGCTCTTTCAAACTCTCATCCCCAAAAAGGGGGATAATGTGACCTATCTGGAAGACTCTACTCACAAGCCTGTCTATATTTGATGTAACTCAGAAATCATTTATTTTTTTATTTTTTTAATATTTTTTTTATTGTGATTTGATTGAAAATTTACAGGGCAAATTCACTTTCCATACAGCAGTTCACACATACTTTGTCTCATTACATTGACCACAATTTACCACAATGCAACAGCTCCCCTCCCACTTCCTCCCAATAGTTAGCTCTTCCTTGTGTCCATCCCTCCATGAACTCCTGCCCCCTGAGGTGTCTCCCTGTGCATAAGCAGTCCTTCTTTCTACCATGATTGTTCTCTCCAAGGAGTATATCTACCTCAGGTAAATGTTCAACTCACATGCCTGTCTTTTGTTTGGCTGGAAGGCACAGGTGTGGGTTCAATTCCAGACTTGAAGGACAGCCAGGGGCCATAGCCTCAGTGGTTCCAACAGGCTCTACTGAACCAGCAAACCTGGCCCCCCACTTCCTTTTTTTTTTTCTAAATGATTTTGAGTTTTCTTCCACATTGTTCTCCCTCTCTGTCCGGGATCTCCTACATAGATCCCCTTCCAAGTGTTTGACAGTGGTAGCCAGGCACCTTCTAGTTCTTCTGGTCTCATAGTCATATAGGCTGCAGATCTGATGGTGTACCAGTTGCTATGACTAATTGATTCCATGACTTTTGATTTTCTTCATTCTTCATTGCTCTGGACAAGGAGAATGCATTGTTGCATCTAGATGGTAGCTTGCAAGCTTTTGAGATCCCAGTCATTACTCGCCACAGTAGGAGGTGGAACAATGTTTTGTGTAGTATGTTATGCCAATTGAGCTTAATGTCCCCTGCGACTATGGTATCGATTCCACAGGTTCAATTACTTGGTCCCTCTGGGTAGCTGGCTATGACCAAGCATTGACTACAACCTTGCCCCTTGTCAGCTCTACTATACAACTGATAATTCAGATCACACACATAAACTTATAGGACCAGTGTCTTCCAACCCTATACATGTTCTTCGGTACACTCTCACTTCATAGACATACTTACTAGTTCAGCCTTTCCACCCAACTATCAACCCAGATACCCATGTTTGCCTTCACTGACAACACAGTACTGTATGTGCAGAAGGGTTCATCATTATTGTCTGTGCCTCCCATGAACCTCTCTATGTCTTCCTCTTCCTCAATTTCACCATGTTGATCACTCACTTTTGGTACATTGCCCTTCTCTTCACCCAAATCAATACTTATCTCTACCTATCTAACTGTGTTCCCTCCTCTCCCCTCCCACCCCTGGTAACCAACAAAGAATATTTCCTTTCATAGATAAACCTTTCCTTGACCTTTACAACAATGGACTAATATAATATTTGTCCCTTTGTGATTGACTTATTTCACTCAGCATAATGTCCTCCAAGTTCATTCCTGTTATTTGGTGTTTTGCAGATTCTACATTATTCTTTACCATTGCATAGTATTCCATTGTGTGTATGTACCATAGTTTGGTTATCCATTCCTCAGTTGATGGACACCTAGGTTGTTTCCATCTTTTGGCTA
>NW_006922196.1:919720-947817 GCF_000298275.1 Orycteropus afer afer
TCTCTAAGGTGTGTTTCTTGTAGGCAGCATATTGATGGGTTTTTTCTTATCCAATCTGCAACTCTCCATCTCTTGAGTGGTGCATTTAATCCATTATCATTCAGTGTAATTATTGACAAGTATGAATTGGTTGCTGTCATTTTGTTATGTGTTTTTTTCATGGTGTTCCTGCTTTCTTTGTTCCATATTATTTTCTGTGCTGAGCTCATTATGTTTATGAATCGTGTTATCATTTCCTTTGTTGCTGTTTTTTTAGTATTTGCTGAATATATGTGCTTGTCCTCTTTTTTTTGTGATATGAAGGTTTATCATTTTTCTTTGAGGTTACCCTATGTGTAACTCAGAATTCATTAGTGTAAAAAACCTTTTCCCTGGATGGCACATTTGTTGAACACATTTATATGCAAGTGTTTTTGCTCTGCTAGTACCTGAGGTGGTGAAGAACAGTTGGGGTAAACAACAGATTAACCAGAAACCTTTTAAAGAAAACTTGTGGAATAAGATTTCCATCGGCCTTTGAAAATCTTCAACATCTTTTTGGGACTCTAGAAGCCCACAGAAGCTCAGTAAAGATCCAACCTTGAATGTTCATGTGCACTTGCTCAGTAAGGATCCAAGAAGGCTTTAACCTCTCATCTCTGGCTGACTCTGAGGCTTCGGGCTCTATACAAGCAGGAAGGTTAGATGGCCACTGCCTGGCCAAGTATTTAAGACATGACACAAGCATAGAGAGCTGTTTGGCAAAGACTAGGAGATGTATCAGAGCTCTGGCTCCAGGCATTTAAGGCAGTTTACATCCAATCACTAGCCAGCCATTGTTGTTGTTGTTGTTGTTATGTGCCATCAAGTCGGCCCCGACTCATAGCGACCCCTCCTTGGGTTTCCGAGGCAGTACCACTACGGAAGTAGGATGCCCAACCTTCCTTCCAAGGAGTGGCTGGTAGGTTTGAACCGCTGGCCTTCTGGTTAGCATTCAAGTGCTTTAGCCACTACGCTACCAGAGCTCCCAGCTGGCCACTAAGATAACCAAAAAGAGACTAGTAGCCACACATGACAATGAATACAGACTTCACAAAATTAGTTCAGAAAAGTCATTAAACAAAGAACAACTACTACAATAAGCATCAAAAGGAGCAATGTGGGGATCTGATTCCCAGAGATGTCACATTATATTATTTGAACTATACAGTTTTCAAAAACAACAATAAAAATGAAACAAGCAAAGAAAGAAGTGAGTAGCCCCCATATTGAGGGGTGGCTCAAACCCCATATTGGGGGGGGTGTTCAGACACTGAACTTAGAAAACAACAACTTTTAATCATTTATTTTAAATAAACTCAAAAATCTAGGAGAAATCAAGCCAAAAGAATAAAAGAAAATATGGGAATGATGTCTCACCAAATGGGAATTTCAATAGTAAGGTAACTCTAACTCACTGCCATCAAGTTGGATCCAAGTCATAGCGACCCCTCCTTGGGTTTCCTAGGCAATATCACTATGGAAGTAGATTGCCCAATCTTCCTTCTGAGGAGTGGCTTGTGGGCTTGAACCACCACCGTACTGGTTAGTAGTCAAATGCCTTAGGCACAATGCCACCAGAGCACCTAATAATGAGATATAAATTATAAAGTAGAAAATAATAGAATTTACAGAGGTGAAAAGTATAATAATACAAACAAACAAAAAAAAAAATAGGTTCAAGAGCAGATTCGAGCAGGTAGAAGAAAAAAGCAATGAACTTGAAGAGAGGCAAATTGAGATTAACCAATCAAACAAGCAGAAAGAAAAAGGACTGAAGAAAGCTGAAAAGAGCCTAAGAGGTCTGTGGGATACCATCAAGTATATGAATATACATATAATGAGAGTCTCAAAAGAAGAGTAGATAAAATGGAGCAAAAAATATATTTGAAGAAATAATTGTCACAAAAGTCCGAAAGAGCTTCCCAGCTGGTTCTGATGTGCCAGCAAGATGGAGAAACAGTGGTCGAGCAGTTAAAAGCATGGTCTATGAACCACATTTCCAAGGTTTAAAACTGAGTTATGTCTTTTCTAGCTGCAAAATTTTGGGTGTGACTAAACTTCAGAATAGTACTTAGAATAGTGTCTAGAACAGAATGAATGTTCAATAAATATTAGCAAGTACTGTCATCAATGACCAGGATGAACCCAGGATAAGCGCAACTTGAAGTACCTCTGAACCTTCACAATGGACATTGAGTATGAAGAAGAAGAAAGGAAATGCAGCTTTTCTCAGCGCAAAATAAGATCAAGTTGTTCTGCCCTGTGCCTACTTCATTTCCCAGTAAGCTTGAAGTTGATTCTGTGAGTAAACATGTCAGTGATCCCATTTTCAGAGTTTGTTTTTTTAAGTTACCCCAAAAAGTTTGTTTTTTTAAGTTACCCAGAGCCCAAAGTCTTCTTTGCATTCTGCATTAGGTCTATCGTATAGGGTTAGTAGTAAAGAAACTATGAGCTAAAACCACATCCACACCCAAAATCCAACCAACCACACAACTATCTACACTCATCAACACAGTCCTTCTTTTGTAAATGAATAGGACAACCAAGGACAGGCTGATATTTGAGTAAAACAAATATCATGAAAAAGGAGCTAGATGACTAGAGACCAAATGACCTGCTGAGAGAAGCAGAATGCAGGAGATTAAGGTAAGCTAATAGACAAGATACTAATTAATATTTTCAAAGGAAATATCACCCATAAAATGAATCTTTCATAAAATATGAGTATACTGCTAGGAAAAAAGAGCAATTAGAGAACAAGAGAATTCTTAGAAAATAATACCACTGTCTGTCAAAACAAAAAATTCAACAGAAGGGTCAAAGAGTCAAATAAATATGGCTGAAGCCCAAATTCATTACTCAGAAAATAAAATAGAAGAAATATGTCAGAAAACAGAGTAAATGAGTAGAAAATGCTAAGAGTCCTATATGATAAATTTAGTCATAATATATCCATCTACAAAGAGCTCCAGAAGAAGAAAGAAAATAAAGATGAAAAGAGATAAAATCAAAGACTTAATGGAGGAAAATCTCCAGAAAATTTGCTTGAAATCCATAAGACAGATATAATTGGAAATAATACAACAACTCTTTATGTTGTATAATAAGCAGATAAAAGATCAACAAACAACAATCAATCTTTCTTCCTCACAATAAAACAAAAAAAAAAAAAAGAAGAACTCACTGCTGCTGAGTCAGATCCAACTCATAGAGACCCCTTCTTGGGTTTCCAAGGAGATATCACTATGGAAGTAAACTGCCCAATCTTCCTTCTGAGGAGTGGCTGGTGGGTTTGAACCATCAGCCTTCTGGTTAGCAGTCAAATACCAGAAATTATGACAGGAAACATATTGCCATCTCTCAATATTCAAAAGTTATGATTTGCCCAGAGATTAAAATATAAAATCAATACAAATAACAACCAAAGTCAAGTAATGATCAGTATAAAACTTTTCAAAATGATTCTACAATTTCTGGTAAGAAAATGCACAGAAGCAGTCAAGAAAATTGTGATAAAGAATGGTGACTTACTTAAACCTATTTAAAACGTTGTAATACTGGCTTAAAAGTGGACTGATCATTTCATGCAAAAGAACAGAGATTAAGAAACAGATCCATTTACATAGCAGGGTAAATAAGGAGGACACTTCAAACATGAGGAGAATGAATAAACATTCAAAAAATGCTGTTGAGGAAATAGCTATGCACGTAAAAAAAATACAGCTAGAGCCTTAATTCATATTTATGTAAAAATAATTTTGGACCAATTAACAAAGTATAAAAATACTATAAACATTTAGAAATACATAATAGAACATTTTTATAATCTTGGGGCCAGAGAGAATTTTTAAAGTAAGAAAGAAATTCCAGATGCCATACAAGGAAAAAAAAATTTGGGAGCTCTGGTGGCATAGTGGCTAAGGCACTTGACTGCTAACCAGAAGGTTGGTGCTTCAAACTCACCAACCACTCCTCAGAAGGAAGGTTGGGCAATCTACTTCCATAGTGATACTGCCTCAGAAACCCAAGGAGGGGTAGCTATGAGTCAGAGATGACTCGATGGCACATAACAACAACAAAAATTAAAAATTAAAAGACAAGTATCAACAAGGATAAGATACTAGCCACATAATACAGAAAATAAGTGTTACATGAGAAATCTTGAAAATCAATAAAATGCAGTCTTCTAGAAAAGCAGAAAAAAAGATATGAATAAGCAAATCAGAGAGGAAATGAAATCTTTCTATTTGCTTTCTTTCTGTCCCATCTATTTTGTTTCCCTTTCCTTTGTCTATCTTTTTTATTATTATTATTAATTGGATATTTTTATGACTCCATTTTATTTGTTGGCTCATTAGCTATAATTCTGTTTAATTTTAGTAGTTACTTTAGGGTTTATAGTATACATATTTAAATTATCACAGTTTATCTGCAAGTGATATTATATTGCTTTCCATAAAAGAATCTTACATTAATATATTTCCATTTCCTATCTTTAATCTATTATTCCCCATTTAACAATTTTTATATAAATTATTCCATGACACTGGTAATCATTTTTACAATGTATAATCATTCTCATTTCCATTCTCTTTGTTTTATTCCAATTGATCTAGCTTCTCTTCCCCTCCTTGCCGTCTCATTTTTGCTCATGGATAAATGTTGACCATTTGGTCTCACATAGTTGAGTGTTTAAGGTAGCACATTACCCAGTGGTGATTTTGTTTGTCTTATAAGCCAGTCTACTATTTGGCTGAAAGGTGACCTCCAGAACTAGCTTCAGTGCATGTTCAAAGGGTAACTTAAAAAAACAAACTCACTGCCTTCGAGTTGATCCCAACTCATAGTGACCCTTCCTTGGGTTTCTGAGGCACTGTCTCCATGGAAGTAGATTGCCCAATCTTCCTTCTGAGGACTGGCTTGTGGGTTTGAACCTCCAGCTTTCTGGTTAGCAGTCAAATGCCTTAGGCACTACGCCACCAGTTCAAAGGGCATCTTAGAGTAATAGTCTCGGGGGTTCTTGTAGTCTTTATTTGTCCAGTAGATCTGGTCTTTCTTAGGAACCTGAATTTTCTTCTTCATTTTCCTCCCAATCTATCTGAGACTTTCTATTGTGTCCCTGATCATAACAGTCAGTATTGGTAGCCATGCACCATCTACTTCTTTTGGTCTCAGGTAAGAAAAGGCTGTGATTCGTGTGGGTATATGTAGTCCCATAGACTACTTTCTTTTTGTGCCTTTGATTTCCTTCATTCTCTTTTGTTCTATGACTAGAGACCAGTATCTTAGATGGCTCCTTGCAAGCTTTTAAGACCCCAGAAGCTACTCACCAAACTAGGATGTGTAACATCATCTTTATTAACTATGTTATGCCAAGTTGTCTCCCAAGAATATTGGTTCTAAAACATTTAACCCAGTAAGTAATTCCATGAGTCATTTGGATATGTCTAGGAAGCCTTTGTAACTGTGCTCTCCATGTGCTTTGCTGCATACATGGATACATATATGCAGCACATACAACGTGCATATACATATGCCCACAGATACACTTATACATACACATGCATTTACTAATATATGCCTTCTTACTCACATGCATACACATCTACCTACATAACCACACACATATCTTTTGGTTGTTGTCACAAAACTGTATATGTTAAACATTCACTGAAATTGTCCCTTTTTCATGTGTACTTCTTAGTGTCTTTATTTACATTGGTCTGATTATGCTGAGTTTACCCATATTTGGTATTGCCTTTCCCATCACCAAAAATAGTAAGTGTGAACTATCTTGAAAGTGATTTCCCCTCCTTACCCTTCCCATCCCTGATAACCATCAAATAACATTGCTTTCTGTGTGTAATCTGTTCTTGACTTACAATAGTGGGACCATATAATATTTTTCCTTTTATGATTGACATGTTCTTCAGATTCATACATGTTATGTTTTCCTCACTCTTCTTTATAGTTGTGTAGTACTTCATTGTATGTATGTACTACAATATGTATGTTCATTCATCCAGTGATGGGCTCTAAGTTATACCTCTTTTTGCTATTGTGAATAATGCTGTAATGAAAGAAGTTTGCATTAATCTATTCTTGACTCTGTTATATCTCTTGGGTACATAACTAAGAGTGGGATTGCTGGACCATAAAGTATTTCTATTTCTAGCTTTTTGAGGAAGTGCTGCACTGTTTTCCATAGTGGCTGTACCATATTACAATACTACCAGCAGTGTACAGAAGTGAGTTTGGTGTTTTTTTGGTTTTATCTGCAGTTTATGTAGCTTCCAATCTCCCCATAATCTCACCAGCTTCTTTTGTTTTCTGTTGTTGTGATTACTGCCATTTTTGCAGGGCTGAAATGGTACATCAGTGTAGTTTTTATTTGTATTTCTCTAATGGCTAATGATCACAACCATTTTTTCATGTATTTCTTGGCTGCCTAAATGCCCTTTTCAGTGAAGTGTCTGTTCATTTCCTTTGCCCATTTTTTGACTGGATTGCTTGTCTTGTTACTGTTTAATTATTGACATTTTCTCTATATTTTAGAGATTAGACTCTTATCAGATATGTCTTTGCCAATGAATTTTTTACCAGTCTGTAGGTTCTCATTTCACTCTCTTGGTAAAGTCTTTTGATGAGCACAAATATTTAATTTTTAGGAGGTACGAGTTATATACATGTACGCAGAACAGAAGGCTGTTGTTTGAACAGAACAAGGGGACACTGCATGGTTTAAAATCAAGAAGGAAGTGTGTCAGGGTTGTATCCTTTCACCATACTTATTCAATCTGTATGCTAAGCAAATAATCCGAGAAGCTGGACTATATGAAGAAGAACGTGGCATCAGGATTGGAGGAAGGCTCATTAACAACCTGTGATATGCAGACAACACAACTCTGCTTGCTGAAAGTGAGGATGACTTGAAGTACTTACTCATGAAGACTGAAGAATACAGTCTGTGGTATGAATTACACCTCAATATAAAGAAAACAAAAATCCTCACAACTGGACCAATAAGCAGCATCATGATAAATAGAGAAAAAATTGAAGTTGTCAAATACTTCATATTACTTGGTTCCACAATCAACACCAATGGAAGCAGCAGTCAAGACATCAGACAACGTACAGCACTGGGCAAATCTGTTGCAAAAGACCTCTTTCAAGTGCTGAAGAGCAAAGATATATCCTGGAAGACTAAGGTGCGCCTGACACAGCAATGGTATTTTCAATTGCCTAATATGCATGTGAGAGCTGGACAATGAATAAGGAAGACCAAAGAAGAGTCAATGTTTTTGAGTTGTGGTATTGGCAAAGAATACTTTGAGCATTTCAGTACGATGGATTGCTAAAAGAACTAACAAGTCTGTGCTGGAAGAAGTGTAGCCAGAATGCTCCTTGGAAATGAGAATGAAGTCTGCTTCATCTCACCTACTTTGGTCATGTTGTCAGAAGGGACCATTCCCTGGAGAAGGATATCAAGCTTGGTAAAGTGGAGGGTCAATGAAAAAGGAGAAGGCCCTCAACAAGATGGGCTGACACAGTGGCTACAATAACAGGCTCAGGTATAGCAAGGATCATGGAGCTGGCACAGGATTGGGCAATGTTTTGTTCTGCTGTAAGTAGGGTCTCTATGAGTTGGAGACAACTCGACAGCACCTAACAACAAAAACAACACAGTTATATAATGTATAATTGTATACATCTATATATAATGTATAATTTTGTCATCTGTATAATTTTAGTAGTGTTTAATAGGTTGTTTATGCTGAAAATTAGGTTCCGAAGTTCGTCCCTACGTTATCTTCTAGGAACTTTAACATTATTACTTTAACATTTAGGTCTTTGATCCATTTTAAGTTCATTTTGTGCATGGTGTGAGGTATGCATCCTGCTTCTTTTTTTTTCTGCAAATGGATATGTAGTTTTGCCAACACTGTTCATTAAAGAAACTGCTTCTTCCTCCACTGAATGGACTTCAATCCTTTGTCAAAGACCAGCTGCCTGTAGATGGATGGAATTTTGGGTTCTCAATTCTATTCCACTGGTCTATGTGACTGTCTGGTAGCATAGTGGCTAAAGCACTTGACTGCTAACCAGAAGGCTGGCGGTTCAAACCCACCAGCCACTCCTCAGAAGGAAGGTTGGGCAATCCTACTTCCTTAGTGATACTGCCTCAGAAACCCAAGGAGGGGTCGCTATGAGTCGGGGCCGACTCGACGGCAAATAACAACAACAACAACATGTGACTGTCATTGATACAGTACCAGGATGTTTTGATTACTGTTTCTGTATAGTAAGTTTGAGATCAGGAAGTGTGAGGCCTCCTACTTTGATAATCCTCTTCAATATTGCTTTAACTATCAGTGACTCTTTGTTTACATACAAAGTTAGAGATTAGATTTTCCATTTCATTGAAAGTGTTGGTATTTGCACTGTTATTGCATTATATCTATGGATCACCTATGTTACTATTGACATTTTCACAATGTTAAGTCTCCCAATCCATGAGCATAGAATGTTTATACATTTATGTAAATTTCTTTTAGTTTCTTGCAGTAGTGTTTTATGCTTTTCCTTGTATTTGTATTTTTTTGCAAATAACAAGCATGATCTATGTTTGTTGCCAACCACTCTCTCCCCCCAGAAGTAATTTTCGTAAGTGCTGCTATGCCAATTTTCTTTTACACGGTGCTGTAAAAAATTAGCATAGTGTGTTTACAAACATACCTCCTGGGCAGGGAGAGGGAGAAGATGGCAAACCAATGTAGAAGGTACATGTTACTTTAAACAAATAATAATCCAGTAAGACTTTTACATCACTACCTAGGATTTTTTCTAGATAATGTATACTTTTGGGGGCTATTGTAGATGATATAGCTTCCTTGATTCCATTTTCAGAGTTCTCCTTGTTACTGCAGAGGAACCCAACTGATTTCTGTGTATTGATCTTGTACCCTGCCACTATGCTGAACCCTCCTATTAGTTCCAGTAACTTTCTTGTGGAGCCTTTATGTATTGGATCATGTCATCTGCAAATGGAGATGGTTTTACTTCTTCCTTTCAGTTTGGATACCCTTTATTTCCTTTATTGCCTTATTTCTCTGGCTAGCACTTCCAGTATACTACTGAGTAGGACAGCATCCTTGTCTTGTTCCTCTTCTCAAAGGGAATCCTCTCAGTATTTCTCCATTGTGAATAATGTTGGCTGCAGGTTTTGCATATATGCCCTTAATGATGTTGTGGAATTTCCCTCTATTCCTACTTTGCTGAGGGATTTTATCAGCATAGGGTGTAAGACTTTACCAAATGCCTTTTCTGTGTCAAGCGAGATGATGATGTGATTCTTTTCCTTTTTAATTATGTGGTGAATTATATTGATTGATTTTCAAATATTGCTGCATTCTTGCCTTCCTGGTATGAATCCCACTCGATCATGATGTATTATTTTTTTTTTCCCCCATATACTGTTGTATTCTTTTGGCTAGAATTTTGTTGGGAATTTTTGTGTGTATAGTCATGAGAGATACTGGTCTATAATTTTATTTTTTTGTGATGTCAGTGCCTGGTTAAAGTCCTTGACTATTAACTGAAATGTTGGTAGTTCAAACCTACCAGCCACTCTGTGGGAGAAAGATGTGTCAGTTTTGCTTCTGTAAAGATTATAGCCTTAGAAACACTATAGGGCAGTTCTACCCAGTCCTACGGGGTTGTTATGCATTGGAACTGATTGAACGGCAAGGGGGTTTTGCCTGGCTTTGGTATCAGGGTTATGCTGGCTTCCTAGAAAGAATTAGAGAGTATTCCTTCGTTTTCTATGTTGTGGAATAGTTTGAGTAGAATTAGTGTCAACTGTTCTCTGAATATCTGGTAGAATTCTTCAGTGAAGCTATCTGGTTTTGTTGTTGGGATTTTTTTTTTTTTTTTAAACAATATCTTCAATTTCTTCCTTTGTTTTGGGTCTGTTCAGATTTTCAACCTCTATTTCAGTTAGTTTAAGCAGGTAGTATGTTTCTAGAAGATTGTCCACTTTTCCTAGGTTTCCAAATTTGTTTCCATACAATTTTTAAATAATATTGTTATGTTTTTTAACCTCAGTTGGTTCTATTGTAATGTCATCCATCTCATTTCTTATTTTTGTTATTAGCATTCTCATTTTTTTCTTTTTCAGAAAAAGTTTGGACAGTGATTTGTCAGTTGTATCAATTCTTTCAAACAACAAATTTCTAGTCTTTATGATGGTTTCTAATGTTTTCCCATTTTCTATTTCATTTTTTTCTCCTCTGATCTTTATTATTTCCTTTCTTATGGTAACTGTGGTCTTCTTTTGCTGCGCTCTTTTTCATTTGTTCAAGTTGTTAGATTAAGCTATTGATTTTGGCCCTTTCTTCTTTTTTGATATGTGCATTTACTGGTACACATTCTCCTCTGAGCACTGCTTTTGTTGTGTCCCAAAAGTTTTGGTATGTTGTGCTTTCTTTCTCATTGGATTATAAGAATTTTTTAATTTCATTTTTATTTTCTTCCATTACCCAACAGTTTTAAAGTAAGGTGTTATTCAGTTTCCATGTATTCAGTTTTTTTCCTTGTTTTTTCTGTTACTGATTTCTAATTATATAGTGTTTGGTCAGAGAAGATGCTTTGTGCTATTGGATGTTTTTTAATTTATTGAAGCTTACTTTATGGCCTAAAACATGGTCTTTTCCGGAGAATATGGATCTGGAGAATGATCCAAGTGTAGTGAAGAAGAATGTGTATGGTGCTACTGTTGGGTGGCATGTTCTATATATGTCTATGAGGTTGAATTGTTTGATTGTGTTATTTAGATCTTCTCTATCTTTGTTGAATTTCTTTCTAGTTGTTCTATCCATCATTGAAAGTGGTGTGTCAAAGTGTCCTACTATTATTGTAGAACTGTCAATTCCTCTTTTCAGTTCTGTTTGTTTTACATATTTGGAGCTCTTATTCAGTGCATAAGTATTTTTTATTGTTATGTTCACTTATTGGATTGACTCTTTAATCATCATAGGCAGCTTTTTTTTTTTTTTTTGTCTCTTATAATGGATTTTGATTTAAAGTCTATTTTGTCAAAAATTATTATTGCCACTTCTACTCTGTTTTGGTTACTGTTTGTTTGATATATATTTTTTCCATCCTTTGATTTCTACCTATTTATGGTTTTGTATCTATGGAGTGTCTCTTGTAGGTAACATATTGATGAGTGTTTTTTTTTTACAAAATCATTCTGCCATTCTGTCTCTTGAATGGTACATTAAAGCCATTTACATTCAATGTAATTATGAACAGATATGAATTTAGTGCTGTCATTTTGTTATGCTCTGTGTGGGGGTGGGGGGTGTTAACCACTTCTATGTTCTACTTAATTTTCTGTGCTGAGTTCCTTTCATTTATGGACTTTCATTTCACATCATTTGTTGTTCTTGACTTTGTGTTTAGTAAGTCTCTTTGGTTTTCTTCTTCTTTATTTTGGTGACTAGATATATTCATTTTCTTCATAGTTACTATCAAATTTACCATTAACTTTCCAAGTTTATAGCAGTCTTTCATATCTTGATATCAACTTGACTTCCTCCCCATATGGAAATTCTATAATTACACCATTTAGTCCCCCTTTTTGTTTTGAAGTTGTCATCATTTATAATGTGACATCTTTCATTCTCTGTTTACAGTTTTGCAGCTTTATTTAACTTTTGAGAATTCTTTATTTGGATTGGTATCTGATGATGTTCTCATGTGTCTTAATCTCAGGTTTTTCTTTGATGTCATTGATTCTTTACACAAAGGACTCTGTAATATTTCTTGTAAGGTTGGTTTGGTTTTTACATAGTGTCTTAATTTCTGCTTATCTGAGAATGTTCTAGTTTTATAAATTTTGGGAAAAAAAAATGATGACTTTCTGATTGATTGATTGCCAGTAGTTTTCTTTCAGGGTTTTATATATGTCATTCCATGCCTTCTTGCCTGCATGACTCAACAATTCCATTACTAGGAATATATACTAAAGAGGTGAGAGAAAGGACATGAACAGACATATGCACAACCACGTTCATTGGAGCATAATTCACTATACAAAGAGATAGAAACAACCTAAATGTCCATCAACACTAAATGGATAACCAAACTATGGTACATACTCACAATGGAATACTTTGCAACATTAAAGAATAATGAAGAATACATGAATCATCTCACAATGTGGATAACTTTGGGGGACATTATGCTGAGTGAAATAAGTCAAGCACAGAAAGACAAATATTGTATGAGCCCATTATTGTGAAAAGTCAAGGAAAGGTTTACTCAGGGAAGGAAATTCACTTTGTTGGATACCAGAGATGGGAGGGAAGAGGAGGAAAAATGTCAGACTAGTGGGGGGGTCACATATTGATTTGGGTGAGGGGAGGGATGGTATGGAAAGACTCTGTGACCAGCATGATGACACTGAGGAAAGGAAGGACACTGAAATGTGCACACAAGATATAGACAACAGAAGCAAATACTAGTATATGAACAATACTTCATTACTACTAACATCAGACACTAGGCTATTGATAAATACATAGACGATAATCTTACATATGCACTTGTGCTACAAAATCAGCCACATATAATACAGAAACAACAAGATAGAGTTAGAGTAACTTCTCAAAGACAACAAAACATCTTGAAAGACTATAACCAAGCCTGTGGACTCAGGACCATAGTCTCAGGTGACATCTTGGTCAATTGGCACAACATAGTATACATAAAAATCTTGTTCTCCAACCTACTTTAGTGAGTAGCAACTGGGGTCTTAAAAGCTTTTGAGCAGCTACGTAAGGCATAACTATTGGTCTCCTCTCATTGGGAGTAAAGAAGAGTGAAAGAAATCAAAGGCATCTGGAAACAAATAATCCAAGGATAAGATGGACTATGAGGATCTCAGCTTTCATGACCCCGAGACCAGAAGAAATAAATAGTGCCTGGCTACCCATGCCAACCACTCAGAGAGGAATCAAAACTGGAGATCTCGGTTAGAGTAGGAGGAAAAATGTGGAACAAAATTCAAAAACACAAAAATGACCAGAATTACTGGTTGGATAGAGTCTGGTGGAACTCCTAAGATCATGGCCCTGGGCCTAGAAATAGACTCACTTCCATGGACTGACTCTCAGCCCAACAGTAGAAAGCCCTACATGCAGAACACCTACCACAGGGTGATCCACCAACCTACTCTAGGGAGGTGCACCCATTAGATGAATCAGCCATAAGACACCAGAGGGGCAGCATTCACGTACAGGGAAAGCTGGACAGGCAGGAATGCATAGTTAAGAAAGGCACAGGAAGGGGGTAGTCACAGGAAAGGGAGGAGAGTTTTTTAAGGTTGGGGATGGTAATCAGGGCCATGAAATCAAATGTCCATGAACTGTTGAATGTAAATCAAATTTGTTTTGTAAATTTGCACACACAAAGTGCAATAAAAAATAAATAAACATTTAAAAAGATTTCCTTTAACATTTCTTATCCTTTTAATATTTTTCTTCTACCTAAAACCTTCCTTTGTCATTCCTTTCATGTTCTTTGTAGTGTGATTCAATTGATAATTTTGCTTTTGTACACCTAACACAGTCTTTATTTCATCTTCACTGTTGAGAGATATTTTCTCTGGATATAGATTCTAAATTGACAATTCTTTTTTTCTTTCCTTCCCCCCTCCCATATTTTAAAGATGTTGTTTCACTGTCTTCTTAGTACCATTATTTCCAACAAGAAATCTGCTGTCATCCTTATTTTTGTTCCTCAACAAACAATATTCTTCAAGTTGTTTAAATATTTTCCCTTTATAACTTTTTTGAGCAATTTAATTATAACATGCCCTGGTGTGCTTTTCTTAAAGATTTACTCCTTGGTAAACATTAAGTATTTTGAATCTGTGAGTTTTCAGTTTTCATCCATTTTTTGGGAAAAAAATAGGTACTATTTCTTCAAATACTCTTTTCCACACACCCCCACTCTTTTGGGGACTCCCATTACATATTGTTGTTGTTGTTGTTATGTGCTGCCGAGTCAGACCCGACTCATAGCGACCCCTCCTTGGGTTTCGCAGGCAGTATCACTACAGAAGTAGATTGCCCCATCTTCCTTCCGAGAAGTGGCTGGTGGGTTTGAACCACCAGCCTTCTGGTTAGCACTCAAGTGCACTAGGCACTAGGCTACCAGAGCCCCCATTAACTATTAGACTGCTTTGATTTGTCCAAAACAGTTTAATGATGTTCTTTTGATTTTTTTTTTTTTCTCTCTGTGTTGCATTTTGGATAATTTCTATTATAATGTTTTCAAGTTCACTAATATTTTCTTCTCTATTATCTAATTTTCCATTAATCACAATCAGTTATTTTTCTCTCCTAAATTGCATTTTTAGCACTGGAAGTTCAATTGGGTCTTTCTTACACCTTCTTGTGTCTACTTAACTTTTTCAACATCTGAAATACAGTTTAATAATTATTTTAATGTCTTTGTTAATTCTAACATCTGTCAGTTTTATATCAGTATCAATTGGCTGGTTTTTCTCCTGATTTTTTATTATATTTTCTTGTTGCTTTGAATGCCTAGTAATCTTTGACTGAATGCCAGAAATTAGGATTGTTACCTTGTTGGATGCTAGATATTTTTGTAATCCTATAAATATTTTTGAGCTTTTTCTGAGACATAGTTAAATTTGTAAGGCAGAGCTGGAGCAGCATTTAGTCCAGAGCTAATTATTTCTCACTACTGAGAAACCTGGATGGTGCAAGTTTGTAACTGGCTGCTAATAAAAGTTGTCAGTTTGAACCCACACAACAGCTCTGCAGAAGAAAAGGTCTGGTGAACTGCTTTTTAAAGACTACATCCAAGAAAAACCTACAAAGAACTTCTATTCTGTAACAAATGGAGTTGCTATGGCTTGGAGGCTGACTTGACAGCAACTAACAACAACTGAGGCAAAAGTGCTTTATCAAATGTTCTAGTGAAACATAACATTTTCCTGTGTGGATGGTGGGTAAATCTTGTTTTTGTATATAGCACTGTTTCCTCTAATTCTATTGGATGATTCTTTCCTGGATGGAGGTAGTTTCCTCACATGCAAGCTTGATCAGTATCAGCTAAATACTTACAGGGAATCTTCTGCAGATCTCCAGAATTCTCGGTGTAATTCTCTTTTCTTGGAAACTCTGTCCTATAAACTCTACCTACCTTGAACTCCTCAGATTCTCACCTCTCTTTCCCCAATACAGAGAATGTGCCAGCCTTTATCTAGTTTCTCCCTACCTATACTACAAGTTCTCTCACAATATTAAGCTTGAGCAATGTTAGGGCTTACCATTAATAGTGTGGGATCAAGGTAGAAGGATAGATAGTTAAATGAGGCCAAATTTATTTATGTAGGCACACTAAGAAGAAATTCTGGGTTCAGTGGCTTAGCTGGAAGAGGTAGGAAGCACTTTAGCAGTTTGGTTGACTATCTAACCAAAGATATTCTATACTAAGTAAAGATGGAATGTCAGAACTGCCTCAGTATACTGTGGAGGAAGGTACCCAAAAGTGGGAGATTAGAATGTTAGAGCAGATTTGTCACATAAGACTTGTTCACTCATCCTAGGAGAGCCCAGGAGACACTTTTCATAACTGCTGTGTGTCTTGGTTCTCTAGTGCTGCTACAACAAAATACCACATGTAGGTGGCTTTAACAAACAGGGATTTATTCTCTTACAGTTTAGGAGGCTAAAAGACCAAGTTCAAAGTGCCAGCTCTAGGGGCTGGATGAAGGCCCCTTGACCTTGGGCTTCAGTTCTGTCTCCTATTCCAGGCCTACTAGTGCTGGAGGATTTTTCTGACTCATGCATCTGCTGGCTGCTGAGATTGACAAACCCAAGATTGACAAGTAAAATGGCACAGTCCTAAGATTATCAGACAACACAGCACACCACTAGTTCAAGTCCAGGAACAATCCCAAGACTGGCAAGCCACATGGCAGAACACTGAGACATGACCAAATGCAGGATCCAGATATGCCAAAAGCTAGAGACCTTCCTCAAAGCTTCTCCTTATATACTGGAAGCAGACCACATCCCTAAGGCCACTACTCAGCTGCTCACAATAGATTCCACCATGGAGCTGATTACAAATCTCATCACAGGGAATAACTACATCCAGCTGCCCAGCCATGCATAGCCATGGCACAGCCAAGTTGACACACCACCTTAACTACCATACTACAAGAAATAAATTTGTGAGGATTCTTCCAGCATCCTTGAAGAGCTCTGTGGTGGCTCTTCTCTGTAGGTTAGAAATTATAGTAGAAACTGCTACAATCAAACAAGAATCCCTAAATGCCATAAGGATTATGAGACTCCAGGTTAGTAATGGTTAAGTGACAGCACTTAATTGAAAAAGACAAGTGGGTGTGGTTACCAGAAAGGACAATGGAGCCAAAGCAGTAATCAGAAGAGCCTGAATTGCAGAGATTTTGGTGTGGGTTCCTGGATATTCTTCTTCAAATGAAACTTGATATACACTCCTATTCAGTTGACAAAACTTAACATTAAATGCAAAGTACTATCTGAGTGAGCAATAAAGTTAGATTTCTCAAGCATTATAATATAAAATACAAACAGTATTAAGTATATCGCTAGATTTACATGGTATTTATATTCCTACAGATCATGTTGTGCCCAGGTTATGAAGGAGTTGCTCGGCGAGGAATATGCCAACACATGACAATGCAAAAGCAATAGGGAAGTTTATTAGCTAACTTAAGTTAGGGTCTTTGCCCTTACCAGATCGGTGGCTTGAGCAAAAGACCCCATGCCCTGGAATTTTCACAAATTTATGGAAAATTATGGGGTGGAGCAGCACCAAGGCGAGAGGTTACAGATGATTGGTTGTTGCTAAGGAATTTAGGGCAGTGATCTAAGATGTTGGGGGATGTAAAGAAACCCCCCGGCTTCAAAGTCCATTTAGGAAAATATTATCTAGGGAGGATGCAAGGCTCAGGTATGTGAAGACTTTCAGGAGCCGAGCAAATCTCCGATACGTGCTGAATCTGGATGGCTTTTGTGATGCGTGCTGAGTTTGAAGGAAGTTCCTTGATACCTGCTGAAACTGGAGGGCAGATAAAGGCCCTAAGGAGTGTTTAGAATTCCAAAAGTCCTGTTAGTATTGCTGATACTAAAAGGTTTCTGGTTAAAGATTTTCCTGGAGGCTACTAGAACTCTGGCTTCAGATTGACTCACAATCAATGATTTTTAAAATAGATGTAACTTTGCTTCAAAAAAAAAAACTGTACTAAATAAACTATAAGTAATTTATTTGTAAAAGTAAATTCTATGAAATGTTTCCATCCCCATGATTATTACTCTCTCAACAGTATTAGTTATTACAAATAATGTCGTGTCCAGCTCAGTAATACTTTACTCAAAGTTCTTTGTAATTATATTACCTGTAATTATGTGTGAGACTGCTTCTATTCCTGATATTTAAGCAATCACAAGATGCTTCAATTGAATCTTTCAAAAAGCATCTAATCAGAGCCATATAATCTGATTCCTAATTGGCATCCAGCATAATATAGCACCTTTTATAGTTTAATGTAAGGAAGACAATTATCTCAATCATAGTAGACACTTAGTACATATATAAAACAACTACCACAGTAAAGCAAAAATGCTTTTAAAAAAAAAAAAAAAAACATAGCTATTACAAATTTGCAGCATTTGGAAAGGTTCTTATAAAATACTATGATAAAAATCACAGTATTTCCCTTCTTCTCCTTCTTGCATGACATTCAATAGCATGAACAAGGAAGCCTCCTTTCCTAAGCCCTCTAAGACAGCCCATTATACCTTTCTCTTTTTTCTCTTTCCTACCACAGCCTTCCTCTTTCCTTACACAGCAGCACATTGGCTGCTCTGTGCAGCAAATTTATACTTTCTCCTTCTCACTCTCTCTGTATTTCAGGCTCAGAGTAATGAGAAGGAAAATGAAGCACAGGTTTTAACAGGCCCACAATCACAAGATCTGGCAAGGAAAGCTACTACCAAGAAACTGATGGCAACACCAAAACCCACTTACTGTCATCAGCTGGATCACTGCATCCAGCCCAACCCTGCAGGACATCCAGAAGAGTTGTGTGGGCTCTGGAACAATAGGGCCCAAAATGGCTTCTTCTAAGCCTCCTGAAGACAGGCATACTGATGAAAGTACAACTCACTGCAGTGATCATTATGAGGGTTGTGAGAGCAGTATGGCCCCTAGGAATGACTCAGAACATTCAGAATAGTGTCTTTGGCTATGCAACTCCAGGAAAATAGAAACACATCAATAGGGTAGAAAATAAAAGCAGAAACTTGGGATAAAATACTTATTTAAATCAACACTCCCAGCCCTTCTGAAGGTAAGACTCTTGGTAAGGTACTTAAATTTTCTTCCTTTCCTTATCCAAAAAATGAGGGTAACAGTAATAGCTCCCTCACAAGTTTACAATGTGCTTAGACCAGCAAATCATTGCAAAGAGCTTAGAACATATACATTCTCAACATATCTTTACCATTAATAGTAGTGTTACTTATCTGTCAGTTTGTTGTGCTGTGGTGGTTTCCATGTTGCTGTAACACTGGAAAATATGCCACTGGTATTTCAAATACCAGCAGGGTCACCCATGGTTGATAGGTTTTAGTGGAGCTTCCATACTAACAAAGATTAGGAATAAGGGCAGGGCGATCTACTGAGAAAACTAACCAGTGAAAATCTTAGGAATAAAACAAGAACGTTGTAAGGTATAGTGGCAGAAGATGAGACCTTCAGGTTGGAAGTCACTAAAAAATGACTAGGGAAGAGCTGCCTTCTCAAAGTAGAATCAACCTTAATGCCATGGATGGAGTAAAGTTTTGGTGCATTCATTTGCTGATGAAACACAACTCAAAATGAGAAGAGCTGCAAACATCCATTAGTAATGTGGATATGGAACACATGAAGCATGAATCTGGGAAAATTGGAAGCCGTCAAAAATCAAATGGAACATTTAAGGAGCAATATCCTAGGCATTAAAGAACTAAAATGGACTTGTATTGGCCATTTTGAATCAGACAATCATAAGGACTACTACACTGGGACTAACAAATTGAATAGGAATAGCATCATTTAATCATTTAAAAGAACATTTCAAGATCTATTTTGAAGTGCAACAATGTCAGTGATAGGATAATATCCATATACCTGCAGGAAAACTAGTTAATATGACTATCATTCAAATTTACTCATCAAGTACTAAAACCAAACATGAAGAAATTGAAGAATTTTACCAACTTCTACAGTCCGAAATTAATCAAACATAAAATCAAGGTGCACTGATAACTACTGGTAATTAGAATGTGAGAGCTAGAAACATAAAAGAAAGGTTAGTAGTTGGTAAATATGGTCTTGGTGAAAGAAATGACATCAGAGATTGTAAGACAGAATTTTGCAAGATCAACAACCTAGTCATTGCAACGACATCAATGGTGACTATACACGTAGACCTTACTAGAATACACAGAAATCAAATCAACTATATCTATGGAAGATGCTTATGGAAAAGCTCTATATCATCAGTCAAACAAAGCCAGGAGCTGACAGTGGAACAGACTATCAATTACTCAGATACAAGTTCAAATTGAGGCTGAAGAAATTAAAAGAGGTCCATGAGAGCTAAAGTACAACTCTGATTATATCCTATTGGAATTTAGAAATCATTTCAAGAATAGATATGACCCACTGAACACTAATGACCAAAGACCAGATGAGCTGTGGGGAGACATCAAGGACATCATACATGAAAAAAGCCAAAGGTAATTAAAAACATAGGAAAGAAAGAAAAGACCAAAATGGATGCCAGAAGACACTCTGAAACTTGCTCTTGAACACAGAGTAGCTAAAGCAAACAAAAGAAATGATGATGGAAAAGAGCTGAATATAAGATTTCAAGGGGCAGTTGGAAATGACAAAGCAAAATATTATAATGAAATGTGCAAACGCCTAGAATTAGAAAAACAAAAGGGAAGAATATGTTTGAATTTGTCAGGCTGAAAGAATGGAAGAAAAATTCAACCCTCGAGTTGCAATATTGACGGATTTCTGTAAGTGAAATAGTGAACAACACAGGAAGCATTAAAACATGGAAGGAATATGTCATTATACCAGAAAGAATAAGTTATTCTTCAATCATTTCAGAAGGAAGCATATAATCAAGAACTAATGGTATTGAATGAAAAAGTGAAAACTGCACTGAATGCACTAGTGAGAAAAAAGAATCCTGAAACTGACAGAATACCATTGAGATGTTTCAACAAAATAATGTAACACTACTCACTGGTCTATGCAAAGAAATTTGGAAGACAGCTACCTGATCTACTGCCAAAGATCCATATTTGTACCCATTCTGAAGAAAGGTGATCCAACGGAATGTGGAAATTATCTAAGAGTATCATTAGTATCACACACAAGTAAAATTTTGCTGAAGATAATTGCAGTGCATGAATTACTTGGAATGGTTTTTCCAGCCATAATTTTGTTAACTGCCACCAGATTACTGGGTGGACCATGAAAATAAAGTGTACAGAACTCTGATGGGATTAGTTAGTTCTGTTACTCTGCTAGGCTTAAAATGAACCTTCCTAGGATCTATGTAGGAGATCCTTGATAGAGAGAACAATGTGGAACAAAACTCAAAATCATTTGGAGGGAAAAAAGAGGGGGCGGGGGACCAGGTTTGCTGGTCCGATAGAGCCTGGTGGAATCACTGAGACTATGGCCACTAACTGCCCTTCAGGTCTGGAATTGAACACACACCTGTGGTCACTAGCCAAACAAAAGACAGGCATATGAGTTGAACATTTATCTCAAATAGATACTCTCCTTGGAGAGAAATATCATGGGAGAAAGAAGGGCTGCTTATGCACAGGGAGATAGCTCAGGGGGCAGGAATCCATGGAGGGATGGACATGGGGAAGGGGTAAATATGGGGAGGAAGTGGGAGAGGAGCTGTTGCATTGTGGTAAAGTGTGGTCAATGTCATGAGACAAAGTATATATGAACTGCTGTATGGAAAGTGAGTTTGCTCTGTAAATCTTCACCCAAATCACAAACAAACAAACAAACAAATAAATAAGCCTTCCTAGAGCCAGAGAGAGAAGAGTTGGAGGTGAAGTAGAGTGCATCCTTGGACTCAAGATCCCTGCACTGGACCTCCTTGGCAGAGAAGCCTTGGAAGACAGAGACATCCTGGCAGAGCAACATGCCCCAGCGGAAAGAGATTCCCTGGAAAAAAGAGATGGTCACAGTGAAACCAAGAGGTACGAGTCAGAGAGGTGGGCTTACTTGGCCCACAGAGTAAGAAAGCTGAGCACCATTGGGCAGGATGCTGATGGACTGGTGTGTGCCTAGGTGTACCTATAGGGAGAGATAAAAGAGGCTTATATCATTTTCCCAAGCAGGGTAAAGGCCAGGCCAAGAGGCCAAGGGCCATAGAGGCACATCTAAGGGCACAGCAGAGGGGAGACTGTCCTGATCTAAGAATTGTATTTTGATTGTGTTCTTGAACCTGAATTGTAGCCTGTTCCTTCTCTCATAAACCCCATAATCATGAGTATTGTCTTTGAGTTCTATGTGGTCATTGTAACAAATTATCGAACCCCACAGAGAAACAGTAGGTGCTATGGGAGAGAGGGTTGGTGTCAGAATTGGTAAAAGGATAGAGGATGATAGCATCTTTGGTCTCATAGGAATAAGCCTTGGGGTGCTGATGGTGATTCTGTCTTCCTCTTTCGAAATTTGAGGAGGTCAGAAGATGTTGCCTCCATGTCCTTTTGGCAATAATTCAAATATAGTCACAATAGAACATCAACAGGGAACTGCCAGAAATTCAAATCAAATTCATCAGATGGATCTTGGCTGTAAGCAGAGAATACTACAAAGATGTTTATCTATGTTTTATTGACTGTGCAAATGCATAGTTAATAGATAATGTTAGGAAAAATAGGAACTCCAGAACACTTAATTTTGCTTATGCAGAACCTGTACATAGACTAAGGCAGTTATTCAAACAGAACAAAGGGATACTGCATGGTTTAAAATCAGGAAAGGACTATGTCAGGGATGTATCCTTTCACTACATGTATTCAATCTGTATACTGAGCAAAAAATCTGAGAAAGTGGACTATATAAAGAAGAATGCAGCACCAGGATTGGAGGAAAACTGATTAACAACCTGCACTATGTAGATGACACAACCTTGATTAATGAAAATGAAAAATACTTGGACTTACTAATGAAGTGCCTCAATGTGCCTCAATAAAAATCCTCGCAACTTGGGCCAGATGCATCTTAGTTATCAAAGTGACCTTGAAGAAATCTTTTGCAGCAGATTTCCCTAATGTAAAATGTCACTGATTTCCTGACTGCTGCTTCCATGGGCGTTGATTGTGGACCCAAGTAAAATGAAATCCTTGACAACAGAAAACTTTTCTCCATTTATTATGATGTTGTTTATTGGTCCAGTTCTAAGGATTTTTGTTTTCTTTATGTTGAGGTGTAATCCATACTGAAGTTTGTAGTCTTTGATCTTCATTAACAATTGCTTCAAGTTCTCACTGCTTTTCAGCAAGCAAGGTTGTTTTGGCTGCAAATCACAGGCTGCTAATGAAGCTCCCTCCAGTTCTGATGCCATGTTCTTCTTCATACAGTCAAGCTCATCAGATTATTTGCTCAGTATATAAACTGAATAAATATGGTAAAAAGATACATCCCGGGTACACACTTTTCTTGATTTTAAACCATGCACTATCCCCTTGTTCTGTTCAAACAAATGCCTCTTGGTCTATATTCACGTTCTGCATAAGCAAAATTCAGTGTGTTTCGGAATTCCCATTCTTCACAATATTATCCGAGGTTAGTTATGAATGCACTGTTGAATGCCTTTGCATAGTCAATTAAACACAGGTGAACATCTTTCTTGTATTCTCAGTGCTTAGCCAAGTTCCATCTAACATCAGCAATGATATCCTTCCTCCCACATCATCTTCTGGATTCTAGCTTGAATTTCTGGCAGTTCCTTGTTGGTGTACTACTGCAACCATACTGCAAATGACAGAATTAAGAAAACCTGAAAATTCATCTTCAAAAAGATTAATAAAATTGACAATCCTTTATAAATACTGGCAAAGAAAAAAGGAAAAAATATGTAAATAATCAAAATAAGAAATGTAAGAGGGGGAATTACAGCTGATTTTCTAGAAATAAAGAGAATTATGACACAATACTGTGAACAACTGTATTGCAACAAACTGCATAACTCAGATGAAATGTACAGATTCTTAGAATTAGACAACCTACCCAACATGACTCAAGAGAAAACAGGATGTTTTAAGAGACCCATAACAAGTGAAAAGATAAAACCAGTGATCAAAAACATCCCAACCAAAATAAAGTCCTGGCTTCACTGGGGAATTCTACCAAACATTTAAAGAAGACTTAACACCAATACTGTTTCAACACTTCCTAATGATAGAGAAGGAATGAATGCTCCCTAATTCATTCTATGAAGCAACCATAACCCTGATACCCAAACCAGACAACCACACCACAAAAATATAAAACTACAGGCCAATATTCCTTAGGAAAATACATGCAAAAATCCTCAACAAAATACCAGTGAACAGAATCCAGCAGCACAAGAGTCTTAAAGAATCCAATAGTAAAAGAGTCTTACATCATAACCAAGTGAGATTCATTCTAGGAATGCAGGAATGGTTTAACATTAGAAAATCAAGCAAGGTAATACACCACATGAATAGAACAAAGGAAAAGCATCACATGATCATCTGTATGGGTGCTGAAAAAACATTTGATAAAACCAAACTACCTTTCTTGATAAGAACTTTAAAGAAGATTAGAATAGAAGGGAAATTCCTAAATATGATTCAAGGCATATATAAAGAACTAACAGACATTATACTTAATGGCAATAGAGCGAGAGCTTTCTCCTTAAAATCAGAAATAAGACAAGGATGACTTCTCTCACCACTTCTACTCAATATTGTATTAGAAGTCCTAGCCAGATTGGAAAAGAAGAAGTAATATTATCTCTATTTGTGGATAATATGATCACATAAATAGAAAATCCCAAAAAGTTCCCAAGAAAACTTCCAGGACTAATAGAGCAATTTAGCAAAGTTGTAGAGTATAAGGTCAACACACAAACTTCACTTGGGTTTCTACACACCAGTAATGAGAAATATCAAAGAGGAATTAGGGAAACAGTTCCATTTATAATAGCATCTAAGAGAATAAAATACCTAGGGAAAAACCAAACCAGGAATGTGAATGACTTGTACAGTGAAAATTATGAAACATTGGTAAAAGAGATTTAAAAAGAGCCAGAATATTTAGTATTGTTAACATGCCAGCACTACCCAGAGTAATCTATAGATTCAACACAATACTGATGAAAAGGAAGACTCAAAATGGAGTCTCATTAGCAAGCACCACGCTATTTCCCTCTAGTACCTAAGAGCTTGAAAAAACAGGTACAGCAGTTTGAATTAGGGATTTAGGGGCTCTGAACTGCTCACTGAATCAGAGTGTACCAAACACAGAAGAGCAGAATTAGAGGAAAGGCATAGGGAGATTATTTAAAAAAGAGCTACCTGGCGGAGGATGGACAGGCAGCTGAGAGAGGCCGTTGGAAGCTTCCCTGGGGCAGTCACTGGCTGGCAGGCGAGAGCAGCCACCTGAGATCCCAGTGAGCCAAGAAGGAAGACACCCTGTATCAGCATACCAGTGACCACTCCAATAACCCAGTCAGCAGCCCCAGGGACCTGCCTCCAGCACCTGATTTTGTCAGTAATTTGGGTCATCTGGGTGCAGGTGGGCACGCGCACCACTGCTGAGATTCAAGCAGAGAGCTCACTGTTGTGCCAGGATGGCAAGCTTCCTCCCCTCTCAGAGGGTCGCTTAGTGGGCTTGAGTCAGCCTGGGAGACATCGTGCTTATCTTTGTCACAGATATTGGGATCGCAGTTTACTGGCGTGTACTCCCCCAACTCCAACACAGCTGAAATTGCGCCCATCTTTGGTGCTGCAGGTGGATGGTATCACAGACAAACTCCAGAGCCATTAGCAATCTGACGGGATTGTGCCAGCACCACAGGCAGACAGAGTGGGGAGAGAGAGAAAGCCGCAGCTGAGTGTGGTCCCAGGAATTTGCCTTGGATCACCTCTTTGGTGCTGAGGGGCCTCAGAAGCAGGGTCTTAGAGTGTGCATGAGCCTGGTGGAAAGTTGCGACTCCCTAACAACAGGAATCTTTCCTGAGATTGAGCCATGGTCTTGTAAATAACTATGTCATCAATAATATCCTACACAAAGCCCTAGAAACCGACCCCAACAACACCAATCTTTCCTTCTTCTGCTCCCACCTTCTCCACCAATAACTTCACTCATTCAATAGAAGAAACCATATTCAGCCAATTACCCTAAAACCTCCCACTTCAAACTCTAAATCCTCTTTATGACAAACAAAAACACATATCCACATTCCACACAGTGATTCCACCATCACAAAGAAAACAGCAGAGTGACCCAACATACCTGAATCAATAATAAAGCAAAATACACCAGCTTCACCGTTTCAAAATATTAAACCATAAAACCAAGACAAAACAAATCAACACATAACCAGCAGTTAGAGACAACCTAAGGAGACAGCACTTTATGAGATTCCAGGGGCTTAAGAAGAGGTTCTGCTCTCCACTAACCCCAAGAACTCTCCGGACCTGCATGACTGAAAAGGTCCTAGTTTACACCTTCTTTTTTTCTTTTCCCAGTTCCTGATTAAATTTTTTTCTTTCTTTCCCTTTTTTTTCTCATGGTTAACCCTGCTACTTTTTTTTTTTTTTTTTTTTTTCCCATTTTTTTTCATTTATTTTTCTTTTTCTACCTTTTCCCTCTTAGGGCCCTATCCTCAGATATTGTAGATTTTCTTCTTCTTTTCTCCCCTGTTTCTTTTTTTAGGTTACTCTCCTGTGTGATTTCACGGTGTATTTTTTTGTCCTTGTGCTTTTAGTTTTTTGATGGTTATTCAATTGTAATTTTTGCCTAACTGAGTGGGAGAGAGCAACAGTCCCCATAAGATACAAGTACAACCACGCCACCTGCAACTTCACTTACTGAGTGAGACCCATCACCTCCTTCTCCACCAATGGGCCGATGATAAAAAACCATGAAAAAGAGCATGAATCACCCATGGCTGCTCTTCACAAACAATTAACATAGATCTTAATACCATACCACAATGCCTCAGAGACAACAGACCATCACAGTCCACACAAAGAAACAAGATAAAGTGGTAGGAACAAGGGAACAGGATACAGACCCAGAACACATCCCTGAGGAAGAAGCAACATTGGAACTCCCTGATAAAGTAAGTCAAAAAAATTATATTTAGGTATCTTCAAAGGATTGAGAGACAGACCAAAGAAAACATAGCAAAAACCTTAGAAGAATTTTGTAAGAAAATACAAGAACAAAATGACAAAATAAATGAAAAATTAGAAATGATTCTAAATCTACAGATAGAAATCCAGAACATTAATACTAATTGTTAGAAACAGTTAACACATTGGAAGGGCAAAGGGGTGGAATTGATGCAATGTAAGACAGAATTAATGAGACTGAAGACAAATACCTGAATACTTCTTTGGAAAGGGATCAATCAGAAAAAACATCAAAACAAAATGAAGAAACCCTAAGGTCCATCTAGGATATCATCAACAGAAATAATCTACATGTCATTGGAATTCCAGAAGAGGAAGAGAAAAACAAAACCACTGAGAAAATTGTCCAAGATTTGCTGGAGGAGAACATCCCTGATATGATGAAAGAGGAAAACATATCCATTCAGGAAGTCCAATGAACCCCAAACAGAATAGACCCCAAAAGAAAGTCACCGAGACATATCATCATCAAATTCACCAAAACCAAAGAAAAAGACAGAATCCTGAAAGCAGCAGGGGAAAAACAAAAAGTTACCTACAAAGGACAGCCAGTAAGAATAAACTCTGATTTCTCAGCAGAGACCATGCAAGCAAGAAGACAATGGGATGACATATATAAAACCCTGAAAGAGAAAAATTTTCAACCAAGAATTATATACCTGGCAAAATTGGCCTTCAAATATGATGGTGAAATTAGGAGATTTCCAGATAAGCAGAAACTAAAGAAATTTGTTAAAACCAGACCAAACTTACCAGAGATGTTAAAGGAAGTCCTTTGAACAGAGAACAAAAATAGCAAATAATAACCGATCATTAATACCCAATGACATAACCCAGAAACTACATCTATGGACATATCCAAAGTAAAATGAACTTATAAGATTATAAACAGGGAACCAGAGACATCAATTGGTGAGTGAGGACAACTACAAACAAAAAGAGGGAAAAGACTGTGTAGTTATAGAACTTCTAAATGATGAGGAAGTTAAGAGAGTTGCAAGACAGAATGGACTGTTCTAAACTTGGGGAGAAAATTATAAATCATAGGGTAACCTCAAAGAAAAATGATAATCATTCATATCACAACAAAAAAGAGGAAAAGCACAAATACTCAGCAAATAACATAACAACAGCAACAAAGGAAATGATAACAGGATTCATAAATATTATAATGAGTTCAGCACAGAAAATAATATGGAACAAAGAAACCAGGGACACCATGAAAAAACGTATAACAAAATGATAGCAACCAATTAATACCTGTCAATAAATACACTGAATGTTAATGGATTAAATGCACCACTCAAGAGATGGAGAGTTGCAAATTGGATAAGAAAACAAAACCCATCAATATGCTGCCAACAAGAGACACACATTAGAGATAAAGACAAAAATAGACTAAAGATGAAAGGTTGGAAAGAGATATATCAAGCAAATGGCAACTGTAAGAGAGCAGGAGTGGCAATATTAATTTCCGATTAAATTGACTTTAAGACAAAAACCACCATA
>NW_006922196.1:949960-998463 GCF_000298275.1 Orycteropus afer afer
AGCTATCAGAGAGATGCAAATCAAAACAATGAGATACCATCTTGCTCCAGCACTAGTAGCAAAGTTCAACAAGACAGAAAATAACAAATGTTGGAGAGGATGTAGAGAGATTGAGACTCTCTTACACTGCTGGTGGGACTGTAAAATGGTACAACCATTGTGGAAAGCAGTATGGAGATTCCTTCAAAAGTTGGAACTAGAAATACCATTTAACCCAGCTATTCCATTACTAGGTATATATCCTAAAGAAGTGAGAGCCATGACAAGAACAGCCATATGCACACACATGTTCATCATGGCACTATTTACAATAGCCAAACGATGGAAACATCCTAGGTGTCCATCAACTGAGGAATGGATACCCAAATTATTGTACATACACACAATGGAATACTATGCAAGCTTGAAAAATAATTTAGAATCTGCAGAACACCTCACAACATCCATGAATTTGGAGGATATTATGGTGAGTGAAATAAGTCAATCACAATAGGTCAAATATTGTATTAGTCCATTATTGTAAAAGTCAAGGAAACGCTTATCTATGGAAGGACATTTTCTTTGTTGGTTACCAGGGTGGGAGGGGAGGGAAGGGAATACTGTTAGATAGATAGAGATAAGTTTGATTTGGGTGAAGAGAAGGGCAGTGTACCAAATGTGAGTGAACAATATAATGGCATTGAGGAAGAGAAAGACATAGAGAGGTACATGAGAAGTACAGACAACAAAGATGAACCCTTTTGCACATATAGTATGGCGTGGTCAGTGAAGGCAAACACGGGTATATGGGTGGATAGATGGGTGGACAGGCTGAAATATTAGGTACGTCTATGAAGTGGGGAGTGTACCCAAGAACATGTATAGGCAGACAGTGGTCCTATAACTTTATATGTATGATCTGAATTCCCAGGTGTATAATGGAGCTGACAAGGGGTAAGGTTTTAGTCACTGCTTGGCCACAGCCAGCTACCCAGAGGGACCGAGTAGTTGAACCTGTGGGCTCGGGACCATAGTCACATAGGATATCAAGATCAATTGGCATAACATACTACACAAAACATTGTTCCACCTCCTACCGTGGCAAGCAGCGACTGGGATCTTAAAAGCTTGCAAGCTACCATCTAGATGCAATGATGGGTCTCTCCTCATCCAGAGCCAAGAAGAATGAAGAAAACCAAAAATTCATGGAAACAATTAGTCCTAGAGACTGGTACAGCATCCGATCTGCAGCCTATACGACTATGAGACCAGAAGAACTAGATGGTGCCTGGCTACTACTGTCAACCACTTGGAAGAGGATCTATGTAGGAGATCCTGGATAGACAGGAGAACAATGTGGAACAAAACTCAAAATCATTTGGAAAAAAAAAAAGAAGTGGGGGGGACCAGGTTTGCTGGCCCAATAGAGCCTGTTGGAACCACTGAGACTATGGCTCCTAGCTGCCCTTCAGGTCTGGAATTGAACACATGCCTGTGGCTTCCAGCCAAACAACAGACAGGCATATGAGTTGAACATTTACCTGATGTAGATACCCTCACTGAAGAGAACAAGCATGGGAGAAAGAAAGGCTGCTTATGCACAGGGAGCAGGAGTGCATGGAGGGATGGACACAGAGAGGAGGTAACTATTGGGAGGAAGAAGGAGGGGAGATGTTGCATTGTGGTAAATTGTGGTCAATGTCATGACACAAAGTGTTTGTAAACTGCTGTATGGAAAGTGAATTTGCTGTGTAAATTTTCACCCAAGTCACAATAAAAAGAAAAAAAAAATACTGATGAAAAATCCAGTAATTTTATTTATTTATTTATTGCTCCTGAATTGGGAAAGGAACTGTTTATTCAGCTTTGGGGCAGACATTTGAGTTAAATACATCTGTGGGAACTTAACTGAGAGTCAGCAGTTATCTAGTTAATGCATTGGTAGGGTCTGTGATCTGGAGTGAATGTGGACATGCCAAGCCCAACTTTCTGTACCTTTTCCAGCACTTTCTTTCTTCAAGTGAAGCTAAGGGAAATAGTTTAGTTCATGGTTATCTCTGTTTCAACAGAGCTCAGCTTTTAGAAGCACCTACTTAAAAAAAAATGATGAGATATTAATAATGAAAAATTCCACTAATTTTTATTCTTTTTATAGAAATGGAAAAAATAATGTTCACCTTTTTGTGGAATGGTAAGAAGCTCCAAACAGCCAAAGCGATGTTGAAAGAGAAAAACAAAGTAGGAGGACTCAGACTTCTTGGTTTTAAAATATACTGTATGCCACAGTAATCAAAACAGCCTGGTACTGGTATAACAACAGACATATAGAGCAGTGGAATAGAATTTAACATCCAAAATAAACCCACACATCTATGGTTAACGTCATGTAATATTTATGGCAGACACAAGACAATATCTAAAAGCATACTAAAAGGGAAAGGAGAAGGAAACCAAAATAGTTCATGACAATTAAAACACACACACACACACACACACAAGCAGTAGTAAAGGACAAATAGATGATAACTATTCAATAAGTAAAGAAAAATCTCTATAAAAAATAGTGCTGGAAAAACTAGATTGCCACATGCAGAAAAATGAAACAGGACCCATGCCTCACACCATACACAAAAAACACATTCAAAATGGCTTAAGAACCTAAATATGCAAAATAAACTATAAAATGCTTTGAAAAAAAAAAAGTAGGGGCATGGCTGTTGGGTCTAGCTTTTAACAACAAGTTATCTAACATAATTACAAAAGCACAAACAAAGATAAATACATAAATGGGACCTTATAACAATTAAAAACTTTTATTCATCAAAAGACTTTGGTAAAGACTACCAAAATGATGAAAATACCAGCTACTGACTGGGAGAACAGCTTCAGAAACCATATATCCAATAAGAATATAGTAACCAAAATATATAAAAACGTAGCCTTCAAGCTTATAACTGAACTCACTCCCATGGATAAACTTTCAGCTAAATGACAGACAGGCATACAAGATGAATAATAACACCAGGGAGGTACATACTTATTAGAACATTCAACCATTTGAGATCAAAGGGGCAGCATTTGCCCAAAGATAAAGCTGAGAAGGCAGGAAGGTATAGGAAAGAAGGATGAAGGGAAATAGTAAACACAGAGAGAAAGTGGGCAGAGTGTTGTTACATTGTGGGGATTGCAGTGGATGTCAAAAAACAAAATGTGTATGAACTGTTGAATTGTAAACCAATTTGCTCTGTAAACATGCACCCAAATCACAATAAAAAGTTATATATATATATATATACATATATACGCACATATATAAGAATTTGACAGCCTAACAAAAAAGGAAGACTAATCCAACCATAAAATAGGCAAAGGACTTGAACACACATTTCTTCAAAGAGGACATTCAAATGGCCACTAAACAATGGCCACATAAAACAATGCTGCACACATCAGCCATGATGCAAATCATAATCACAGTAATTTCACTGTCACTAGATTGAAAAAGAAGAAGAAAATAACAAATATTGGTAAGGATGTGGGCAACTAGAACCATCATCTATTGCTGGTAGTAATGTAAAATGGTACAGTGCGGCAGAAAACAGTGTGGTGGCTTCTCAAAACACTAAAATAAGAATTACCATGTTGTTGTTGTTATGTGCTGTCGAGTTGGACCTGACTCATAGCGACCCTTCCTTGGGTTTCCAAGGCAATATCACTATGAAAGTAGATTACCAACCTTCCTTCCGAGGACTGGCTGGTGGGTTTGAACCGCCAGCCTTCTGGTTAGTAGTCAAGTGACTTAGGCACTATGCTACCAGAGCTCCCAAGAATTACCATAGGACCCAGCAATTCCATTCCTAGGTATATACTTAAAAGACTTGGAAGCATAAAACCAGAGACTTGGATACCAATGTTCATTGAAGCATTGTTCAAAATGACCAAAAAGTAGAAACATCAACAGATGAAAAGATAAAAACAAAATGTGGTAGATACATGGAGCACTACACAGCCAGTAGAAGGAAGGAAGTCTTCATACATGCTACAATATGGATGGAGCTGGAAGACATTGCTGAGTGAAATGAGGCAATCACAAAAAGACAAAAATTGTATGAGCTCACTTATACAAAAAGATAAGAAAAGGTAAATGTATAGACACCAAAGTTTATTAGTAGTGGGGGGAGGGGAACAGAGGGTAACAGTAATGGAAATATTACAGTGATTAAGGGTAGAGTTGCAGAGCCACTTATCATAATTAATGAAAATAAGTTGAATACGTATAAAAAGTTGAACTGGCAAAAGCTGTGTAACAGATATATATTACAATAATGACCAAAAACAAAGAGTAGCTGTTGAGACTGCTTATGTACAACCAAACATCTCATGGGATTTAGTTCTTGGTTGGAGGTATAGGGTCATGATTTCATGGGACATTCCAGTTAAATGGCATAATAACATGCTTAGTGCTTTTATTCTACCTCCTGTTTTGTTGCTTAATCCCTGGGGTTTTAAAAGTTTGGAAGTAGCCATCCAAGCCTGGACAATTTGTCTCTATTTGCCTGGAGCAACAAAAGAAGAAAGAGTCAGAAATAAGAGGAGGATATGGAATGTGTGGGTAATTGCCTCCATGAACAACTGCTTCCTTTGTGGTGAGACCAGAAGAACTACTGTATTTCTGCATATAACATGCCTATCTATATAATGCACAAACATACATAATGCACATAGGGTGCATAGGAATCTAATGCATAAGGGTGTTCTGCAGTTTGCAAACAAGGCATATAATGTATATTTCATTTACATAAAAATATAGTAAGTGGTGCCTGGTTACCATTACTGAACATTTAGTGAAGGAAATGTAGGTCAGAATTTCCAATTCTCATGGATTCTAAACTTTCTGTAGCCCTGAAACTATTGCCCTGTGATAACTTTTCATCTTAAACCAAAAATATCCCGTGAAGTCTTACTAAAACCAAAGAATACCAAACCAAAGAAAAAATAGGGACAAACTTAGGAGCTCTAATTCAGGGCATAAGTACACTATCAAATATAACTAAAAATGCACAAATACTGGAAGATAAAATAGATGATGGGGACCTCTTAAAAATTAGACACTTATGCACTTCAAAATAATTCACCGAGTAAAAAGAGAACTCACAGACTAGGAGAAAAGAATTGGCAATGATATGTTGGCCAAGAGACTAATCTCTAAAATGTATAGAAAACTTCAACACCTCAGCAACAACAACCAAAAAAAAAAAAAACAATCCAATTAAAAATTGGCAGAAAATATGCACAGACACTTCACCAAACAAGCCATTGGCAGCTAACAGCCACATGAAGAAATGCTCATCGTCATCAGCCATTAGAGAGATGCAAATCAAAATAATAATGTGATATCATCTCAACTCTACACTAATAGCAAATTTAAAAAAAACAAAAAAAACAGAAAATGACAAATGTTGGCAAAGGTATGGAGAGACTGGAACCCTCATACACTACTTGCAGGACTGTAAAATAGTTCAACCACTATGGGAGATGGTATGGTGCTTTCTTAAAAAGTTGGAAATAGAAAACCATATGATCCAGCAATCCCACTACTAGGTATATGATCTAGAGAAATCAGAGGTATGACACAAACAGATATATGCAAATCCATGTTCACTGCAGCACTATTCACAATAGCAAAAAGATGGAAACAACCTAAATGTCCATCAACATATGAATGGATCAATAAACTATGGTACATACACAACATACACATAATGGAGTACAATGCAACATTAAAGAACAATGATGAATCTGCAAAACATTTCATTACATGGATAAACTTAGAGACCACCATGCTGAGTGAAATTACTCTACCACAGAAGGACAAATATTGTATGAGACCACTATTGCAAGAAATCAAGAAAAGGATTTCACAAAAAAGAAATATTCTTTGATGATAACCAGGGGTGGATAGAGAAGGGAGGGTAAACCACTACTAGAGGGTAGACATGTATTAAATTGGGTGAAGAAAAAAAAATAGTAGATAAATAAATGAATAAATAAAATTCTATGGATAAAAAAACCCAACAGTTTAGGTAAACTAGTAAAAAAAAATATGTATGCCTACAGCATTATACTGTTTTAAGAACTGTCTATATGGGATCGAAGTGACAATAGCAACTCAAAAGATTACATAGGAATCATAGGGTGTGGTAAGTTTATGAAGGAGGAAGAACTCAGAAAAGGAAGGTGAAAATGGTTCTACAACTCAAAGAATGTAATCAATTTCACTGAATTGTACATGTAGAAATGGTTGAACTGGTAAACGTTTTGCTTTGTATAGTTTCAATAACAACAAAATAAATTTTGAAACTTATGTCTACCCTGCTCCAGGATAGAGTTGTGTGTTAGATTGGGTTCTCTAGAGAAATACAAAAAAAAAAAACCCAGCAAGGTATATATATATATTTAGAGAGAGAGAGAGAGAGATTTATCTTAGGCAAATGGCTCACAAGCGAATAGAAGCCAAGTCCAAGCTGCAAAGTCTGTCTCTGTAGGAGGTGGGGCTTGCAGCCGCCTTTGTTCCCACAAGCACAGCGGAGCCGAGAGATTCAAGCTGGCATGCAGTATATTGGTTGTTGTTTCCAATAAAAGATGAATCCGAGATCTCCAGGGGAGCGGTGAGCCGCTCACTCAAGGAAGTCTGTAGTTCGGAATGCCGTTCTTCCAGATTGTCCTTGGAATATCATTGCAAGCAGGCCCCTAGGGAAACTCCCCTTTGGCAGACTGGCCACTCAGAACTCAGTCATCTGATCCCATCATGGGAACAACCACCCAGAACTGGGGTCCAGCCAAGTTGACACACAGCTCCAACCATCACAAGCTGCTTCCAGAAAATGCCTATCCTGAAAGAAACTACATTTCCCAGCCTCCTCTGCAACTAGATAGTGTCATGTGACAAGATCTCTCTAATGGTCATGACTTCAGGCAATAAGGGTAACTTTCAGGCCAACATTATGAAGCTTATGTTCATTTTCTTGCTTCTCTCTGTGAAGTATAGGACTCCACAGGCCTACGGACTAGTAGAGCCCTAAGATGGAAGAAACCAAGGCCTCTGAATCATTGAGTGGAGAAGGCAGCCTACTAACTGGCATGTTAGCCTTGCACAGTAGTGAGAAGGAAATTTCCGTTGTGCTATGCCACTAGAATTGGAGAATTTGTTATAACAACTAATGTTACCAATACTTCCCTAAATAAGATAAAGTAGTTAGTCACTTTAGATGAATACATTCTCCTCTGCCTGGAGCTTAGGAGGAAATAAATTAATGACAGGTGAACCCTGATCTCCTAGCAGAGAGTAGCTGGTTCTATCCTGGTGGGCAGGGGCTGGTCACTGAGCACTAAGATGGTCTTCTCTAGGTACTCTGATTGATGTTTTGTTCCTCCCTTTAGGATGAAACCCTGAGATCTCAACCAACTCTACTGGTTTTCCTAGGGCACACAGGAGTCATATCTATAGAAGTCATAATTTCTAATTAGTTATATACAAATTGGATGCATCCTGGGTGGTACAATGCTCATATCCATGAGTATCTGTCTTGGAGGTAGGGCTGGAGCAGGCTGAAATGGTGGCTGAGTGACTGGTGCCATCTTTCTCCAGTCTTTTCATCCACCTGAAGGAATATGTCTTTTTCACTGTCAAGTGACCAGTGTAGGCACCTACTAACTAAACCATAGGGGTGGTAAGGAGAAATGGAACAAACTAACTCCATGTCTCTGAAGGGAGCACAAGTTATTCCTCAGCTCAGCCAAATGATCTCAGACCCCAGAATCTGCATAATCATTGTCATGCCACTCTGCAAAAAAGTTACCATGTGGTTCAGTGGTAGATTTCTTGCCTTCCCTACAGAGACTTAGGTTTGAATGTACCTCATGTACAGCCACCATCCGTCAGTGGAGGCTTGCCTTTTATCATGATGCTGACAGGTTTCAGAAGAACTTCCACATTAAGATAGACTAGGAAGAACAGCCTGGTGATCAGCTTCCAAAAGGCAGTCAATGAAAACCCTATGGGGCACAACATTCTGATCAGCAACAAATCATGGAGATTGCACAGGACTGGCAGGCTTGTGCATGGGGTTGCCATGGGTTGAGGACCTAATTGATGGCAGTTACCACCAACAACATGATACACTTGTTTAAAATAAGCCAGCAAGGGCCTGGGGCTGGGTGAGGAGAAATAGGTAGGGTGTGTTTGAAACAAATGAGCTATATGTTGATACTTGTTGAAGCTGGGTGAGGGATACATAGGGGTTTGCTATTCTATTCTCTTTTCTTTTGTACATATTAGAAAATTCTTATAAATTTTTTTGTTTGTTTGTTTGAACAAGTGTCTCCTATGGGCTGAGAAACAGTAGAAGAGGAGGTAAAGCTGAATGTGCTGCTACTCTTCTCCTGATGCCTCTTTAGGGTGCTATGGTTACCCTCATGACAGAGGAGTTGTTTACCATAGACAGATTTGTTTTTCTCTATTTCCATTAATATTTAGTACATGTCATTATCTCCACGTCTAATCACTTAAAGAAGAGATTTTAAATAATTCATTAATGCAAATGAAGGAAAAAGCTACGCTGTCTTTTTCATTACCCCTTGAAGCCCGGAAGGCCTCCTCCTCTAGTCCTGACACAGGCACATAAATATATTAATGCATACACTGAGAAGAACATGCATAAAAATCGATAGACACAAATCTGCCCGGTATTTTTCTGACGAAAAAACAATCCTTCTTCTTTACATCTCCTGTGCCAACTGCTCCTCAAAACAGCAGCTGAGAAATGCAAGAAATCATCCAAGTGAATGCCTCTTTCTTCATTCTCCAATTTAAATAAGTAATCTATGTTACCCTACGAGAATTTTGTAGTCTGCAATATACATACACACAAATACCACTTCTTGAACGCTAATAAAATATGTCTTGGTTGTGTGATTATGTTTTTGTTTTGCTTTGTTTTGTTTTTTACTGTGGTGAAAATATATAAAATAAAACACATATACCAATTCAACAATTTTTACATGTATAACTCAGTGACACTGATTACATTTTTCAAGATATGCAACTATTTTACTATTTAATTATTCCACCACCATTAACATTAACTCATTGTCCCTAAGCAAAAACTCCATCTTCTGCCCCACCTCTCCAAACCTCTGGTAATCACTAATAATTGTTTGGTCTCTATGTAGTTGCTTAAGGAGCTCAGGTGGCGTTGTGGGTAAAGCATTTGGCTGCTAATCAGAAGGTCGGCAGTTCAAACCTACCAGCTGCTCCGTGGGAAGAAGATGAGGCAATCTACTTCTGTAAAGATTTATAGCCCATGAAACTTAATGGGGGTTGCTATGAGTCGGAATTGACTTGATGGCAGTGGTTTGAGATGTATTTGCTTATTTCATATAAATGAGATCATACAGGTTTTTGTCCTTTTGCCACTAACTTATTTTGCTCAGCATAACGTTTTCAAGGTTCATCCACAACACAGCATACACACACACGTTTTAATGTCTGGAGATAAGGCTTTCATCTACATCTCAAAATGGTATGTTCATGGTATGTCTTTATAGGAGGGCACCTAAAACAAAACAAACATAATGACACCTGGACAACTCAAAAAAATATCCAAGGCCTACTCTTAAAAGTGGTACCTATAGCATATGCAGTGGTTCTTTCTGAGGAGCCTATCAATACTGGGTTCATTCTGCTCAAGGTGTGAATCCCACATTCTGCAAAGAAGTCAGGATTCTCCTTCCCTTCACCTTTAAAGGGCTCACACTTCTGCAGAGAAGCCTTGTTGCATACTCCAAACTGGAGACACAGTGTGACTTACCACGAGTGACAGAGGCCTTTTCCAGGAGACCACACCGATAAGTCCTGACAGCAGCACCTGCAAGGACAAACAATTCAGGAAGTTCAGATGCGTCAGGAGCTTTAAATAAACAACTGAAACAAAATTCACCTTTTCAACCTGAGGAAGGACTGCAGAATGCAGCATAAATTTTGATCACAATGATAAAGGCTATATTTTCCATTCTGATGTTCCTGGCCACTGAAAAGTACACCCAGCTTTTTAGTTACACCCTGTATTGCACTGATCCAAAGAGTCTGTGTGCTTTCTGAAAGGCCTCTATCCAGCCATTCACTCTATTTTGGTCCTATAAGTTATTTGCCTATTCTACTGAAAAATCACATACACACACACATACACACACCCCAATTGCTGTGGAGTCCACTCTGACTCAAGGTGACCTCACCGTGTGTCAGAGTAGAAAACTCTGCTTCATAAAGTTTTCAATGGCTGATTTTTCCAAAATAGGTCACAGGTTTACTTTAGAGACCATTAGAGGTGCCTCTGGGTGGACTTGAACTTCCAACTTTTCAATTAGCAGCCAAGCTTATTAACCATTTGCACCACATCACAGTGATGATTTGAAGCACTGTTTTTGAGAAAGGCAATGCTCTCCCCACTCAAGTATCACCCAGCCCCTGCTCTCTCTACTCTGAGTGCTGCCAACCTGCAGGATCTGTCCTGACCCAAGAGATCCGTGCTTGGCTAGCCCAGTCCTATCTATTGCTTGACCTCCCATAACACACTCTTCTCTTTCCTCCAATCCCCACCACTCAGCACAATTCCATCTCATCAAGCAAATAAATGTCATTGTATGAGGCACACTAACTTTCTACAGATTGCCTCCTTTCCCAGGCTATCCTGTCCCACCTGGCTTATCTCCTCCCCTAGCTGTAGTCTCCTCTCACATGGCTCCCTCGTATTGTCCATATCACATGAACATTCATAAGTCTTTTTAGGTACTGGCCTGTCTTTCTTCCAAGCCGCCTCAGAAGTCCACACTCTTGGTGACAGGATCTGGCTGGTTGCTCCCCAGACCTATTCTTCTACACTCCCAGTCTCCCTGGGGGCAAGAGGGCCAATGAAAGGAACTATAGGACACATTTACTCCCACACCCACTACAACTCAATTGTGCCCCCACTGGTCCTAAGAAATGCTTCCTTCAGTGGGCACTGAGAGGTTGCAAGTCCAGCCGTCACCCTTCTGGCTGGCAACTGACCAGTCCTTCTGCTTGAAGTCACTCTTCTCTAGAGTTATGTGCATAGCTCTCCCTGAAACTCTTCTCACTTCTCTGGCTTCTCCTGTTCTCAGGTTCCCTCAGCATCCTCCTTCTTTTCCCCTTCCATTTCCAGTCCAGTCTTCCCTGACCACTATCTACCAGGCACTGCTCTGATGTCTTCTCCAATTCACCCTGTCCCAAACCCAGTCTTCTTCTTATAGTCTCTATCTTCCAAAATGGTCACTCAAGCCAAAATCCTGGAGATGATCCCTATCTGCTTCACCCCCAATATCGAGCAGAGGTGGCTGTGGCTCCTGCTTCAAAAGGACAATTCTGAAAAGGCTCCATTATAAGGAAAGTCCTGATGTTCTCTTATGAAGTTTCTTGTGATGATAAACAGCTCCAGAGTTTCTACTGTAGGCTATGGGGGCCTGGATGGAAGGGCTTGGCTGGATATCCCCTGTGAATCCAAAAGGATCTAATCCCAGAACCTGAGGAAAGCACACTACTAAACACAGCCATGAAGACATTTTGTTCACCCCCAAACACTTCCTCAGTGGGCAGGACCATGACTTGCAGCCAAATAACCTCCACTACACCCTACTTCATGGCTAGTTTTGGGCAGAGGTTCAAAAATTCTAGACTAGACGTTTATATGAAAGATTTATGAACCTTCACAAAAACCACAGGACAATGTTCCCCAGTATGTCATACAAATATTCTAATCTTCAGTACACATAAATCCACCAAATACAGTCAACATGGACAAATATTTTTCACAACTCTGTTCCCAAAAAAACAAAAAAACCAAACTCACAATTCCAACTCATAGCACCCCTCTTTGGGTTTCCAAGGCAGTATCTCTATGCAAGTAGATTGCCGTCTTCCTTCCGAAGAGTCGCTGGAGGGTTTGAACCACCACCCTTCTGGATAGCAGTCAAATGCCTTACATACTATACTACCAGAGCGCCACTGTGTTCCCATCGACCCAATATCCTCTCTTCATGATCCTTCCACCAGCCTCTCTTCTCTTAGTTTTATAGGGTCCAGCCATGAGAGAAATCCTTGACTATTGTTTACCCATGTCCCTTTGTGGCCAAGTCTCAGAAGTTCTCCCTCCCCAGTTTCTCCTCAACTTCTCTCTTACCTTCTATACCCAACACCTGAACTCTCAAAACACCCTCTCTGTTGCTGGATTCTCCATAATCAGTAGATGGCATGTCTTCAAGCTGTTTTAGAATCAGATTAAATTATAATTTCTCATAAGGATATGTTGCTAGAGTTTTCACTATCTTTTCATTCTCAATATTTCAAATTCTGAATTAATTTTTCTACCTCCAAATCACCTTTTTCATGAATTTGAAATTTCTTCCAATAATCCCACCATCTTCAGAGCCATAACACCTATGTTCGGTGCACCAGTCAGTTGCAAAGCTGGGTCAGTTTTTCACCTTGATGTCTGTCCATCTGCTTGTTCCTCTCCATTCTCTTGGCCACTTCTCTCTTGTTTTACCTGGCTGGACGGCACCCATTGCTCACTTCTGTCCTTCCCCTCTATCCTCTCTGCTGAAGTCACCCTGCCTACCTGTGTCAGGTGAATCTCATCTGCCAGGCCTGACACTCATAGCCCACAAGAATTAGGTTGTTTTTTCACCAGTACCTCCCTAAATGACTCTCCACTCCTGTCCAGGCAACTCTGGGCACCTCATGTGACCCTAGCAAAAAGAGGAACTACATAACAGTCACAGCATATGCCACACACCAGCTCCAGATTCTTCAGGCTGTCACATTCAGCCCCTCGATGTCTTACCTTTTCCAGAACTTCCTTCTATCATCCCAGTCCCCCGGCTCCATGGCTCAGCCTCCACCTCTTTCTCTTCCCTTAGGCTCTGATCCTGGCATCTCCTTGAGATGTGACTTCCAAAAAGTGTCCTCTGTTTTTCCACACACCAACACCAATCTTACCCAGACCAGGTCTGGATAAGGGATGGAAAGGAACAACTTCCTGAAAAAGTTCATTTATATGGAGCCTTCTACTTTCTATTTCTACCATTGGAAATTTTACCTACACTCTAACACATGATTCAATGCCTCACCATTCATGAAGGGCCTATGAATTCAATAGTACAAGGGCTTCTCTTAAAACCCCAAACTACCACCAGACCTCTTGAACTGCCTTTAATAAGAACTGAACAGCCAACAGAACTCATTGATCTCTTCTAAGATAACACTTACAGAAACTATCAAAACGCTATAGTGACAAAGTCACTTGAAACAGGAATTTTACTGGAAATCAACAAACCTCAAAATAGTAGGCATTTCTAAACATAGAGTTAGCACTCCTTTTATCTAAGGCTACAATAAGAACTCTTCTTGACTTTTCCTATCTTAATCATAAAAAATATCATTCCATGAATAGACACAAATAATTTTACTTCCAACAAACATGGAAGATTTTCTTGCTAAATATAATTTATAATTCTAAATATCATTAATAAGTGTAACAGAGAATGGATCAGATTCCCCTATACAAATGAAGGAAATAAAACCATCAAACTCAGTATAGTAGGTATACTTCTAAGATGACCCCAGTCACCCAAGGCCTTGCACTGCCTTCCCCTTGTGTACAATGACAGGCTCTACTCCCCTGATCTCCCAATCATGCCTTGAGCTGTTGCAGCTCTGGCAATGCTTTTGATTGTTTGTGAGGCCCTGACCAAGATTCACCTAATCTGTGACCAGACTTCTGGCCCATGAAAACTGTGAGATAATAAACAGGTGTTGTTTTAACTCTCCGAGCTTGTGGTAATTTGCTATACAACAACAGAAAACTAGTACACCCAATGTGGGAGATACTGGATTACTGTTCCAAAATATTCACTCCATTTCTGTACCTTCCCATAAGGACCAGATTTCCCTGCCCCTGTAATACCAATCAGAATCGACTCGATGGCAGTGAGTGTTATTTTTATTTTTTCCCCCTAATACCAGAAGGAGCTCTTGTGGCATAGTGGTTAAACAGTCAGCCAGTAACCAAAAAGGTCAGTGGTTTGAATCTACCAGCTGCTCCACAGGAGAAAGATGAGGCACTCTGCTTCTGTAAAGATTTATACCCTTGGAAGCTCTAAGGGGCACTTCTGCTCTGTCATACAGGGTCACTGAAAGTCAGAATTGACTCGATGGCAGTGGGTTTTCTAAAATCAGAAATACAACATTATCTCTAAGGGAGAGTCACATGAGGAGGACTGAAGGAGGACTGCAAAGCCCAGATGCCAGAGTGCCACCTCCTAAGGACCTCTGCTCTGATCTGCCTGGTGACCAAGGGGAGGAGAGTGTATTCATCACAGTGCTGGTGTGAAAGAATTTCAGAGTGACTGCTCTGAAACTATCAGGTCTTATTTTGAACTACTTTCACTCAATTCTAGCTACCAAAGAAGATTATGTTGAATGTTCTGATATCTCAGTAATTCTGAAAGTTTATTTTGTACCATTTCTGTAAGGAAGAGGGTCATGGATCTAGTTAGCCGTGAAATTACTGCCTCTCATGAAACCTTTGTCCCATTTAATTTACCAGTATTGATTCACAGTCCACAGTGTACAAAGAATTTGAAGAAATTAAAGAGGGTCAGAGAACAGTAGCATATAATTAAATAGCTGTGAAAGAAAAGCCAAAGGAATGTGAAAGGCATGATACTGCTCAAAGAGAGAAGGCTTTACTTTTCAAGCACCTGGGAGTTGTTATAAAGATACCACCTCATTCTCCTCCACTTTGCTACCCAGCCAAAATGGAGGCAAGAGATAAAATTAGAAATGAGAAAGAACTTTCCTGCTGTTGAGGGCAGTGAAAGGGGATAATAGACTTACAGGAAGTAATGGCATTTTTGGAACCAAAGACTTTCCTGTGTGATTGGTAGTGCTGCCTAGACACAGAGCCTGGAAAAAACTAGCCCTTTCAATCTAGTCTTCTAAAATTGAAAAGTCCGTTCACTGCCTGAAATTAAGAGTTTTCTTCAGATCTTCAAATTTGATTGAAAGGAAAATGGTAATACATTTTAGGTAGTGAAGCAAGTCCTTCTTGAATGTAGACTTGAAACCAATTAAATTACTTTCAGAAAATATATAGTGTGCCCAATAGAGACTGTAATGCCAATATACCACTAGGAAGCCAGTGTTCACTGTGCTTCTGGAGAAAGAATAGGTATTGCAAAAACGTGGCAAATACTATTCCGGTCTGTCTGGAGTAAGCAGAATCTACTGATTCTGTCTTCCAAAGGCTTTCAGACTGCTGTTTTGTGCTATTCAGTTCTTCCTTCAGTCTAATGAAATGGCTGAACCTTCTGGAGAGGATTACCCTACTAGTGGCAGATTAGCAGGTAAGTAAAGTAAGCATCATGCTTACCTGTGCTTCTTTACTAATCTGTAGTGAATAACTTCACATTTTTCATCACATCAAAGATTCTGCTTCTAAGTATGGCTAGCATCTGTCTACCTCCCAACACCACAAGACCTTCCTGCAGAATAAAAACCTGTTTTCAAATTTACAATCCCTGTCAGAGGCAGAGTATCCAGTAAGCAAGGTAAACATAGGCTTACTTGTGCTTACTTACTAATCTCTAGAGAACAGTTCCACATGTTTTTCACCACATCTGTGAAATTGTTCACTGCAGATTAGTAAGTAAGTACAAGTAAGTCCATACTTAACTTGTTTAATAGGTAATCTGCCCTTGCCCTACCTCCATTTTCTTTCCTTTCTGTGCTGTATCACTTGGTCACTATGCTACCAGAGCTCCTTCAATCATTCTAGGTAACTTTTTTTTTTTTTTTACCTAAATGTTACAGATCACTAGTTGTCTCTGTATTATGTCTAATCAACTGTTGAACTAGACATTTGTATTTTTTCTAGAAAATTTAAATTATTATAGTTTATTTATCTAGAAGTTTTGTTTTTATTTTTTCTCCTATATATATGGTAGGAGTTCTGGTAGCATAGTGCCTAAGGCACTTGACTGCTAACCAGAAGGCTGGTGGTTCAAATCCACCAGCCACTCCTCTGAAGGAAGGTTGTGCAATCTACTTCAGTAGTGATACTGCCTCGGCAACCCAAGGAGGGGTCGCTATGAGTCGGGTCCGACTCAACGGCACACAACAACAATATATATGGTAATTAATTTTTGATAGATTCTTACTGCATGCTTATATTTATGACACTGTCCATAATTTCTTCAAATATTTCATTTATACATGCTCTAGAATCCAGTATGTGCAGTTTAAGGGGGTGCACATTTAAGACTGTTGTTTGTTTCTGCTGGAAATCACTTACTGTGACTATCCAACTATCCTTACATAGTTGAAGTCTTTGTGAACACATTGCTTGATCTTGATTAGTAAGGTTCTGAGAACTCAAGTTGGATAAATTTTCCTCTAAAAAGGTGTACTTCTACCAATAACCAGGGAGCACCCAGATTTGGATATATCATATTCCCAAGAATTGTAGCTCAGGGCTCAGTGGGAAACCATGTGATGAGTATGCTACCTTGATGTGTGTGCAGGATTCCATGTCTCAGTAGCAGTGCTGAGGTGGCCATCCATCCTTAGGGCAACTCCATTTTCAAGCAACTCACTGCTACAGCCCCTACTCCCTGAGACTCTGACTCCACCTACCTGCTTCTGAAATACAGTTCTTTCTTTGTTTAAGGGTGAAGTGGAATACTTTGGAAACCAGCAGTATCTCAAGGAGCACTGCCTTTGCAGATTATGCCTGTTATATACAAAGAGCATCCCTCAAAGTGCCTAACCAACCATAATAGTAAACCAGAAAGAAGTCTCCCATTCCTGCTATTTTTAATGGCCAGATTAATAAACTAGTGGAAGAATGAATAGGTGCCACTTTTATTTACTTTTTTATCAAAATCAGAAACCGCTATTTAAAAGAGAATTTATGGAACTTCTGGTAAGATGGTAGAATAGGAAGACAGGCTACATAGACCCTCTTCAACGAAGAAAAGAAATTAATTGACACAGATACAGAAGATAATCCTGGAACCTTGACCTTTGAAAAGAAGGATACAGAAGTGGTTTACTGCTAGTGGTTCAAACCCACCACCCACTCCTCAAAAGAAGGTTGGGCAATCTACTTCCATAGTGATACTGCCTCAGAAACCGAAGAAGGGTCACTCTGAGTTGGATATGACTCAACAGCATTGAGTTGTTTCTTTCTTTTTTTTTTTTTTTTAGTGGAAGAACCTGAACGAAAATAGTGAATAAGGACACAAATAGAGCTGTGGACTGCGACTACCTTAATGGGATGGACAGTTTGGATATTTCCAATTTGTGTTCTGAACTGAGAATTAACCTAAAAATTGGCCTTGCTTGACAAGGGCTGCATGGATGACTGCACTGGTGGCTGATGACTAAAAAGGAAAACAGCAAAGAAATAGGCAAGCCGAGATGTGGCCTTTCAGCTGTCTGGAGGGTGTAGCCATTTTGAATATTAACAAGTGGTGGCCATTTTGGATAATTAAAGTGACAGCATAATCGTTCAGATTCCAGGGACTTAAGAATAGGTTCTACTTACCGAGGACAGCACAGACATACCAGAGGCTGATGACTAGAAAGGTTCTAGTTTTGGGCTTTATTTTCTCTTCCCTTTTCCTGGTCCTCATTTCTTTTTTTCTTGTGGTTCTACTTACCCCTTACTTTTGTTTTTGCATTCTTCTGATGTTTTGACTCATTATTCTCTTACTCTAGATCTTTCATCTTAATCCCCCATCAACAGATATTGTGGTCTTTTTTTTCTCTCTCTCCTTTTATATTTATATTTCTATGGTCTTTCTAAATTATATCTTTTAATATTTCATCTCACTTATTGCCTCTCTTTTCTTTTTCCCCTTTCTCTTTTTGGGTGATTGTTCCTGTGTTTATGCGGTGGTGTTTTCTGTCCTCATTTTTATTTTTTTTGGTGTTTTTTTTTTCATTGTTGTTTTTCTCTAACTGAATAGGAGACAGTAACCTTGCCCATACAACCAAACCATACCTACACCTCGTGCACCCTCACATACTGAGTGAAGACCACCATTTTCTTCAGCACCAACTGGCCAATAATACATGACCATGAATAAGAGCCTGACTGATGCTTAACTCCTCTTTACACACAGCTAATAGAGATCTGTGTACCCATTCTCATTCTAAATCATACCAACCAAGTGGTGGGTGCCTAAGTGCTGCCAAATAGCTAATAGAGAAGCACAGTATCCTGCTTACTCAGACACATCCAAAGAAAACAAAAACCTTGGGCAAATCACTACAACATACAATCACCAATTAAATATAAACACAAAAAAGCCAGAATGTCTTTAAGACAAAAGACCATTATAGTCCACACAAAGAAGCAAGATAAAGCAGAAGAAACAAGGGACCAGGATCAGCCCCAGAACATATCCTTGAGGAAGCAGCAGCACTGGAACTCCCTGATAAGGAATTCAAAAGAATTATATATACCTACCTTCAACAGATTGGGAGACAAACCAAAGAAAACACTGACAAAATTAAGGAAAACACAGACAAAACCCTAGAACAATGTTGGAAGACAATACAAGAACAAAAGGACAAAATAAATGAAAAATTAGAAATGATACAAAATCTACAGATAGAAATCCAGAAGATTAATACTAAATTTTCAGAAATAGATAACACATTGGACAGACAAAGGAGTAGAATCAAATCAATGAGAGACAGAGTTAGTGATATTGAAGACAAATACCCAAATACTTCTTTGGAAAAATATCAATCAGAAAACAGATCAAAACAGAAGATGATGGAATAGGCAGAAAGATTGCACAGACCCTCTTCAACAAAGGGGAACCAATTAACACAGATACAGAAGATAATCCTAGAGCCCTGAGATTTGAAGGGAAGGATATAGAAGTGGACTAAACTCCAACTTATAGAAAAATTTCCATGAAAACACCAACAAAGGAGACATACAGAGCTGTGGTCTGGCAGCAATCCCGACAGTACAGACATCTTGGATATTGATGAGTGCTGATAAGAATTAACATAAAAATCAGCCCTACTAGCCAGGGACTGCATGGAGTACTGCTTTGGTGGCTGGGGAATAAAAGGGGAAGCAGCGAAAAGGACGGCGGGCTGAGCTGTAGACTCTTGCCTATCTGGAGGACGTGACCATTTTGAATGTTTACAAGTGGTTGGACCATTTTGGATATTTAAACCAGTAGCATTCTCCCAGTTTCCAGACACTTAAGAACAGGCTCCACTTGCCAGGAATCACAATGACATTCCGGATGCAAATGATGGGAAAGTTGCAATATTCCCTGGTTACTCTAATACCCCAACCTTCTTGGTGAATGGAGGTGTGGCCAGCTCTTACTCCCACCCACCTTCTGGGCAGGCAGGAATTCCATCCCAGTCTGTATTCTTGGAAGGTGCCTGGGTGCCCTGCCCAGCCCAGAATTTTTTGTTTTTAGTTTGTTTTTAATCTGTTTTAAAATTATTGTTATTATTATTATTATTATTGTCCTTTTTCTATTGTTCTGGATTCTTCCCTTCCCAGGTTCTAGTTTTCAGCTTAGTCTCTCTTCCATGTTCCTGGTTCCAATTTTTTTCTATCTCGTGGTTAAACTCATTCCTTGCTTTTCTTTTTGCATTTTTCACATTTTTTTTATTCATTATTCTCCCACTCTACATTTTCTCTCTTATTACCCTCTCCCCTGATATTGCAGGGTTTTTTCCTTTTTTCTATTGTTGTTTTTGTGTAACTGAGTGGGAGACATCAACTGTGCCCATATGATGCAACCACAACTGCACATCCCGCAGTTCCACTTACTGAGTGAGAGCCACCACTTCCTTCTCCACCAGCGGGCCAATGATAAATGGCCACCAGGAAGAGCATAGCTCTCCCTAACTGCTCTTCATAAACAGTTAAAAGAGATCTAAATACAACAATGTCACAATGTTTCAGACACAACAGACCATCACAGTTCACACAAAGAATCAAGATAAAGTGGTAGAAACAAAGGAGCAGGATAGAGACCCAGAACACATTTCTGAGGAAGAAGCAGCATTGGAACTCCCTGATAGGGAATTCAAAAGAATTAGATATACTTATTTTCAAAGGATTGAGACACAGATTGAGGAAAACACTGACAAAATTAAGGAAAACACAGACAAAACCCTAGAACAATTTCAGAAGAAAATACAAGAACAAAATGACAAAATACATGAAAAATGAGAAATTATACAAAATTTATACATAGAAATTTGGAAGATTAATACTAAATTTGCAGAAATAGATAATACATTGAAAGGGCAAAAGAGAAGAACTGAATCAATGGAAGACAGAATTAATGAGATTGAAGACAAACACATGAATACTTCTTTGGAAAAGGATCAATCAGAAAAAAGATTAAAAAAAAAAAGCCTAAGGTTCATATGGGATACCATCAAAAGGAATTACTTACATGTCCTTGGAATTCCAGAACAGGAAGAGAAAAAGAAACCGACTGAGAAAATTGTCCAAGATTTGTTGGAAGAGAACTTCCCTGATATGATGAAAGATGAGAATATATCCCGTCAAGAATTCCAATGAACACCAAACCAGATAAAACCAAAAGAAAATCACCAAGACATATCATCATCAAACTCACCAAAACCAAAGACAAAGAAAGAATCCTGAAAGCAGCAAGGGAAAAACAAAAAGTTATTTACAAAGGAAAACCAATAAGAGTAAGTTCTGATTTCTCAGCAGATACCATGTAAGTGAGAAGGCAATGGGATGGTATATATAAAACCCTGAAAGAAAAATTTTCAACCAAGAATTACATACCCAGAAAAATGGTCCCTTAATAATGATGGTGAAATGAGGAGGTTTCCAAATAAGCAGAAATTAAGGGAATTTGTTAAAACCAGACCAACCTTACAAAAGAAACTAAAGGGAGTCCTTTGAACAGAGAACCAATAATAGCAAACAACCATTAATACACAAGATGACATGATCCAGAAACCAACATAGCTATGGATGTATCCAAAGATAAAATAAGCTTACAAGATTGTAAACAGGGAGCAGAGAAATCAATTGACAAATGAGGACAACTACAAACCAAAAAGAGGGAAAAGCAGTGTAGTTACAGAACTGCTACATGGTGAGGAAGTCAAGAGAATTGCAAGATATAATGGACTGTTCTAAATTCAGGAAGAACATTAGAAATCACAGGGTAACCTCAAAGAAAAATGATAAACCTTCACATCACAATAAAAAAGATGACAACCACAAACAATTAGCAAATACTAAAACAATAGCAACTAAGGAAATGATAACATGATCCATAAACATAGTAAACTCAGCACAAAATATTATATGGAACAAAGAAACCAAGAACACCATGAAGAAACACATAACAGAATGACAGCAACCAATCATACATGTAAATAATTACATGAATGTTAATGGATTAAATGCACCAATGAGGAGACCGAGAGCTGCAGAATGGATAAGAAAACATAACCCATCAATGTGCTGCCTACAAGAGGTATAGCTTAGACACAAAGAGAAAAATAGACTAAAAAATTAAAAGTTGGAAAAAGGTATATCAAGCAAATGGCAACCAAAAAAGAACAGGAGTGTCAATATTAATTTCTGATCAAATTGACTTTAAGACAAAAACCACCATACAAGACAAGGAAGGATAGTATATAATGACTAAAGGGTCAAATGAACAAAAAGATATAACCATAATAAATATTCATGAATCCAGTGAAAGAGACTCAAAAATACATAAATCAGACTTAAAAGAGTTGAAAAGTCAAATGGATGACTCCACAGTCATAGCAGGAGTAATTAATACATCACTTTCAGTGAAAGATAGAACAACTGGAAAGAAACTCAACAAAGATGCAGAAGAGCTAAAAAATACAATCTACCAGTGTGATCTTATAGATATCTACAGAGCACTTCACCCAACAACAGAACAATATACTTTCTTTTCTAGTGCACATGGAACATTCTTCATGATAGACCATGTGTTAGGCCATAAAGCAAGCCTTAACAAATTTTAAAACACTGAAATACTGCAAAGCATCTTCTCAGATCATAATGCTATCAAATTAGAAATTAACAATAGGAAGATCAATTGAAAAACTGCAAACACATGGAAACTGAATAACACCCTCCTAAAAAATGACTGGGTAACAGAAGAAATAAAAAATGAAATTCAAAAATTCCTTCACTCAAAAAAGAATGAAAACAAAACATACCAAAATCTTTGGGACACAGCAAAAGCAGTGATCAGAGGCCAATTTATAGTAATAAATGCACACATCAAAAAAGACAAAAGAGCCAAAATCAACATTTTAAACCAACATTTGCAACAATTAGAAAAAGAACAGCACGAAAAGCCTACAGTCACCAGAAGAAAGGAAATAATAAAGATGCAAGCAGAAATCAATGAAACAGAAAATAGAAAGACAATAGGAAAAAATCAGCAAGACCACAGTTGGTTTTTTGAAAAGATTAATAAAATTGACAAACCACTGGCAAATTTAACAAAAGAAAAGAGGGAGAGAATACAAATAAAACAAATAAGAAATGAAATGGGCAACACCACAACAGAACCAACTGAAATAAAAAGGATAATATCAGGATACTATGACAAACTGTATTCCAACAAATTTGAAAATCTGGAAGACATGGAAAAATTTCTATAAACACACCATGTACCTAAACACAGACTGATGTGGAAAAATTGAACAGATCATAACAAAAGAAGAAACTGAATAGGCCATAAAAAAATTACCAACAAAAAAGTCCTGGCCCAGATGGTTTCACCAGAGAATTCTACCAAACACTGAAAGAAAAAATGACACCAATCCTACTCAAACAATTCCAAAACATATAAAACGATGGAATTCTCCCTATTTCATTTTATGAAGCAAGCATAATATTGATACCAAAATCAGGCAAAGACATCACTCAAAAGGAAAATTACAGACCAATATTCCTCATGAATATAGACGCAAAAATCTTTACCAAAATCCCAGCCAAGAGACTCCAACAATGTATCCAGAAAATCATTCATTATGGCCAAGTGGGGTTCATATCAGGTATGCAAGGATGGTTCAACATTAGAAAAACAATCAACATTATCCACCACATAAATAAAACAATGGAAAAGAACCATATCAGTTGATGCAGAAAAGGCATTTGATAAAATCCAACATCCATTCCTATTTAAAATTCTCAGCAAAATAAGAATAAACAGGACATTCCCCAACATAATAAAGGGCATATATGCAAAACCAACAGCCAACATTATTTTCAATAGAAAGAGACTGAAACTATTCCTCTTGAGAACAGTAACCAGACAAGGATGCCCTCTATCATCGCTTCTATTCAACACTGTACTGGAAGTCCTAGCCAGGGCAATAAGGCAAGAAAAGGAAATCAAAGGCTAATTGGTAAGGAAGAAGTCAAACTATCCCTGTTTGCTGATGATATGATCCTATACCTAGAAAATCCAAGAGACTCAGCAAGAAAACTATCGGAACTAATCAGAGATTTAGCATAGTAACAGATCCACGATAAACATACAAAAATCAGTTGGATTCTTCGACACCAGCAAAGAGATTGCTGAAATGGAAAGAAATCAATACAATTTACTACAGCTACCAAAAAGATAAAATACTTGGGAATAAATCTTACCAGGGACACAAAGAACCTGTATAAAGAAAACTACAATACACTACTTCAAGAAACCGTAAAAGATCTACATGAATTTGAGAACATAACATGCTCGTGGATAGGAAGACTGAACATTGTGAAAATATGAGTTCTACCCAAAGCAATCTATACATTCAATGCAATCCCAATCCATATCCCATCAACATTCTTTAAAGATATAGAAAAAGACATTCACTAATATGGAAAGGAAAGAGACCTCAGATAAGCAAAGTACTATTAAAGAAGAACAAAGTAGGAGGTCTCACACTGCCAGATCTCAAAACCTAATATATAGTCACAGTAGTCAAAACAGCCTGGTATTGGTACAATGACAGAATCATAGACCAGTGGAATAGAACTGAGAATGCAGAAATAGATCAGCTGATTTTTGACAAATGGCTAAAATCTATCAAATAGGGAAGAGACTGTCCCTTTAACAAAAGTGCTGGCAAAACTGGGTATCTAACTGCCGCAAAATTAAACAAGATCTGTACCTCATACCATACACAAAAACTAATTCCAGATGGATCAAAGACTTAAATATGAAACCTAAAGCTATAATGTTCCTCAAGGAAAAACTAGGGGCAAATTTAGGGGCCCTAATTTATGGCGTAAATAGACTATCAAGCATAACCCAAAATGCACAAGCAGCAGAAGAGAAACTAGATGAATGGGACCTTCAGAAAATTAAATTTTTATGTGCTTCCAAAGACTTCTGCCAAAATGTAAAAAGAAAACCTACAGATTGGGAAAAAAAAAAAAAACATTCAGTAATGGCATATCTGGCAAGGGACTTATCTCTAAAATTTATGGAAAACTCCAATACCTCAACAACAAAAAGACAAACAATCCAATTTAAAAATGGGCAGAAGGCATGAATAGACACTTCACTATAGAGGATACTCAGGCAGCCAGCAATTACATGATGAAATGTTCATGATCATTAGTCATTAGAGAGATAAAAATTTAAAAAAAAAAAAAAAGAGCTACCATCTTGCCCTAGTACTAATAGCAAAGTTCAACAAGACAGAAAATAACAAATGCAGGGGAAGATGTGGAGACATTCAAAATTTCACACACTATTGGTGAGACTGTAAAATGATACAACCACTGTGGAAAGCAATATGGTGATTACTTAAAAAGTTGGAATTAGAAATACCATTTGATCCAACAATTCTGTTGTTGCCTTTAGGTGCCATTGAGGTGGCTCCCACAACAGAACAAAACAGTTTCCAGTCCTGTGCCACCCTCACAAACCTTGCTACACCTGAACCCATCATTGCAGCCACTGAGTCAACCTATCTTGTTGAGGGCCTTCCACTTTTTCGTTAACCTTCCACTTTACAAAACCTGACATCCTTCTCCAGGGCACTGTGCCTTCTGGCAACATGACCAAAGTAGATAAGACAAAGTCTGGCCATTCTTGCTTCCAAGGAGCATAACAGCTAGCTGCATTACCTCCAGGACAGATATGTTAGTAATTCTATCAGTGCATGATACTTTCAGTATTCTTCGCCAACACCACATTGTCCAGCTTTCACATGCATATGCAGCATGTTGAGAGCATATTGAGAGGCTAGAGGGATCAGCCGCAGGGACCCAAGTGAGGAGAGGGAACCCAGGCCACATCCCACAAGCAGAGAGGTGGGAAAGCAGGGAGAGGACACAAAAGGCAAAGGGGACCAGAACAGATCGAGGAGTCAGATGCAGGGACTCAGGTGAGGAGGGAACCCAGGCCATGCCCCACAAGCAGCAAGGCAAGAAAGCAGGGAGAAGACAGAAAAGGCAAAGGGGACCAGAACAGATCGAGGAGTCTGCCGCAGGGATCCAGGTAAGGGTGGTTGATGAGATTTCCAACAGCTAAGGGACTGGCGGTTTGTCCAACTGTGGTGACGTGTTGCTGTGGATCTTGAGGCTGTGCCACTGGTGTTTCAAACCCAGTGGGGTGCACATGGTACACAGGTATCAATCAGCCCAGCTTGCAGACTGAGACAGACTAGGAAGAAGGAGGAGACCATCCACTTCTCAAAGAATTGGCCAGGGAAAACCTTTTGAATAGCAGAGAAACACTGTCTGATACATTATTGCGCAACTTTATGAATACTCCAGAAACATTGTCCAATACAGAGGAAGATGAGTCTCATAGCTTACAAAGCTCTCAAAGTAAGACTGGGCAAGAGCTGCATTATCGGAGTAAAATCAGCCTTACTCACACGGATAAGGTAAAGCTTTCGAGACTTTCATTTGCTGATGTGGCACCACTCAAACTGAGGAGAAACAGCAGCAAACATCTATTAATAATTGGAACAAGGAATGTACGAAGTATGAATCTAGGAAAATTGGAGCTTGTCAAAAATGAAATGGAATGCATAAAGACTGATATCCTAGGCATTAGTGAGCTGAAATGGACTGTTTTTGGCCATTTTGAATCAGACCACCATATGATTTACTATGCCAGGAACAACAGTTTAAAGAGGAATGGCATGGAACTCATCATCACAAAGGATGTTTCAAAATATGTCCTGAAGTACAATGCTGTCAGTGATAGGATAGTATCCATATGCCTACAAGGAATACCCATTAATATGACTATTAAATTTATGCACCAACCACCAAAACCAAAGATGAGAAAATTGAAGATTTTTATCAAGTTACACAGTCTGAAATTGATCAAACAGGCAATCAGGATGTGTTAATTATCACTGTTGAATGGAATGCAAAAGTTGGAAACAAAGAAGAATCACTGGTAGTAGAAAAATTCTGCCTTGGTGACAGAAATAATGCTGAAAATCGCATGGTAGAATTTTGCAAGACCAACGACTTATTCATTGCAAACACCTTTTCTCAACAACACAAATGGCGGCTGGACACATGGACTTCACCAGATGGAACACACAGGAATCAGACTGACTACATCTATGGCAAGAGGAGATGGAAAAGCTCAATATCAAGCCAAAACCAAGCCAGGAGCTGACTGTGGAACAGACCACCAACTGCTCACATGCAAGTTCAACTTGAAGTTAAAGACAATTAAAACAAGTCTAAGAGAGCCAAAATATGATCTTGAATATATCCCTCCTGAATTTAGAGACCATCTAAAGAATAGATTTGATGCACCGAACACCAATGACCAAAAAACAGAAGAATTGTGGGATGACATCAAGAGCATCATCCATGAAGAAAGCAAGAGGTCACTAAAAAGACAACAAAAGAAGAGAAGACCAAAATAGATGACAGAAGAGACTCTGAAACTTGGCCTTGAGTGGACAGTAGCTAAAGCAAATGGAAGAAATGATAAGATAAAAGAATTGAACTGAAGATTTCAAAGAGCAGCTTGAGAAGACAAAGCCAATTACTATAATGAAATGTGCCAAAGACCTGCAGTTAGAAAACCAAAAGGGAAGAACATGCTTAGCGTTTCTCAAGCTGAAAGAATTGAGGAAAAACTTAAGCCTCGAGTTGCAATACTGAAAGATTCTAAAGGCAAAATGTTGAATGATGCCGGGAACATCAAAAGAAGATGGAAGGAATATACAGAGTCACTGTACCAGAAAGAACTGGTGGATCTTCATACATTTCAAGAGGTGGCATATGATCTAGAACCAATGGTACTGAAGGAGGAAGTCAAAGCTGCAATGAAGGAATTGGAAAAGAACAAGACTCTGGGAATTGACGAAATACCCATTGAGATATTTCAACAAACAGATGCTGCACTGGAGATGATCACTCGGTTGTGCCAAGAGATTTGGAACATAGCTACCTGGACAACTGACTGGAAGTGATCCATATTTGTACCCATTCCAAAGAAAGGTGATCCCACAGAATGTGGGTATTATAGAACAATATGATTAATATTGCACGCAAGTAAGATCTTACTGAAAATAATTCAAAAATGGTTGCAGCAGTATATTGACAGAAAACTCCCAGAGGTGCAAGTTGGATTCAGAAGAGGACGTGGAACAAGGGATATCATAGTTGCTGTCAGATGGATCTTGGCTCAAGGCATAGAATACCAGAGATATTTACTTTTGTTTTATTGACTATGCAAAGGCATTTGATTTTGTGGATCACGACAGATTATGGACAACATTGAGAAGAATGGGAATTCCCGAACACTTGATTGTACTCATGAGGAACCTATACCTTGAGCAGGAGGCTGTCGTTCGAATGGAACAAGGGGACAATACAAGGTTAAAATCAAGAAGGGAGTGTGTCAGGCTTATATCCTTTCTCCATACTTATTCAATCCAGATACTGAGCAAATAATCCAAGAAGCTGGACTATATGAAGAAAAACATGCCATGAGGATTGGAGGAAGAATCATTAACAACCTGAGATACGGTGATGATACAACTATGCTTGCTGAAAGTGAGGATGACTTGAGGCACTTACTGGTGAAGATTGAGGAACACAGTCTGCAGTATGGATTACATCTCAATATAAAAAAAACAAAAATCCTCACAACTGGACCAATGAGCAGCATCACAATAAATGGAGAAAAGATTGAGGTTGTTAAAGAATTCACATTGCTTTGTTCTACAATCCACACCAATGGAAGCAGCAGTCAGGACATTAGACGACATTTAGCACTGGGCAGGTCAGCTGCGAAGGAACTCTTTCAAGTGCTGAGGAGCTAGGTTGTCTCCTTGAGGACTAAGGTGCACCTAAAATAGGCCATGGTATTTACAATCACCTTGTATGCATGTGAGAGCTGGACAATGAATAAGGAAGACTGAAGAAGAGTTGATGCTTTTGAGTTGTGGTGCTGGCAAAGAATGCTGAAAGTACCATGGACTGCTAAAAGAACTAACAGATCTGTCCTGGAGGAAGTGCACCCAAAATGCTCCTTGGAAGCAAGAATGGCCAGACTTCGTCTCACCTATTTTGGTCATGTTGTCAGAGGGGACCATTCCCTGGAGAAGGATGTCATGCTTGGTAAGGTCAACGAAAGAGGTGAAGGCTTTTGATGAGATGGATTGACACGGTGGCTGCAACAATGTGCTTAAGTATAGCAAGGATCATGGAGCTGGCACAGGATTGGGCGGTGTTTCATTCTGTTGTGCATGGGGTCGCTATGAGTCAGAAATGACTTGATGGCACCTAACAACAACAACAACATGCAGCAACTGAAAAAACCCTGGCCTGGGTTAAGCACACCTTTGCCTTCAAAGAGATATTCTTCCTCTTCAGCATTTTCAAGAAGAATTTTACAGCAGATTTGCCCAGTGCAATATGTCATCTGATGTCTTGACTGCTGCTTCCATTGGTGTTGATTGTCAAACCAAGTAATATGAAATCTTTGACAACTTCAATCTCTTCTCCATTCATCATGATGCTGCTTATTGGTCCAGTTGTGAGCATTTTCATTTTCTTTGTGTTGAGATGTAGTCCATACTGCACACTTTAGTCTTTAATCTTCATCAGTAAGTACTTCAAGTCATCCTCACTTTTAGCAAGCAAATTGTGTTGTCTGCATATCACAGGTTGTGAATGAATCTTCCTCCAATCCTGATGCCACATTCTTCTCCGTATAGTGCAGTTTCTTGGATTATTTGCTTAGCATACAGATTGAATAAGTATGGTGAAAGGATACAATCCTGATGCACACCTGTCCTGATTTTAAACCACCCAGTATCCCCTTGTTCTGTTTGAACAACAGCCTGTCTATGTACAGGTTCCTCATCTGCATAATTAAGTGTTCTGGAATTCCCATTCTTCTCAATGTTATCCATAATTTGTTATGGCCCACACAATCGAATGCTTTTGCATAGTCAATAAAACACAAGTAAACATCTTTCTAGTATTCTTTGCTTTGAGCCAAGATCCATCTGATATCAGCAATGATATCTCTCATTCCACGTCCTCTTCTGAATCCAGCTTTAATTTCTGGAAGTTCTTTCTCAATATAATTCTGCAACTGTCTTTGAATTATCTTCAGCAAGATTTTACTTGCATGTGATATTAATGATATTTTTTTAATAATTTCCCCATTCTGTAGGATCACCTTTCTTTGGATTGGGTAGAAATATGCATCTTTTCCAGTCAGTTGGACAAGTGGCTGTCTTCTAAATCTCTTCACATAGACAAGTGAGTGCTTCCACTGCCAGCATCTGTATGTTGAAACATCTCAATGGGTATTCCATCAATTCCTGGAGCCTTGTTTTTCGTCAGTTTTTTCAGTGGAGCTTTGACTTTCTCCTTCAGTGCCATTGGTTCTTGATCATATATCACCTCCTGAAATGGATGAACATTGACCAATTCTTTTTGGTACAGTGGCTCTCTGTATTTCTTCCATCTTCTTTTTCTTTTCCTGCATCATTAAATATTTTGCCCATAGAATTTTCCAATACTACAACTCAAGGCCTGAATTTTTCCTCAGTTCTTGAGAAATGCTTGAGAGTGTTCTTTCCTTTTGGTTTTATAACTCCTTATCTTTGCACATTTCATGATAATTGACTTTGTCTTCTCAAGCTGCTCTTTGAAATCTTCTGTTCAGCTCCTTTATCTCTTCTTCCATTGATTTAGCTACTTGCCATTCAAGGGCAAGTTTCACAGTCCCTTCTGACATCTATTTTTGTTTTCTCTTCCATTCCTGCTTTTTAATGACCTTTTGTTTTCTTCATAGACATTATCTTGATGTTATTCCACAGTCGGCTGGTTTTTGGTCATTGGTGTTCAATGCATGAAAACTATTTTTTATGTGGTCTCTAAATTCAGGAGCAATGTAATCAAGGTCATATTTTGGCTCTCCTGGACTTGTTTTAATTGTCTTTAGCTTCAACTTGAACTTGTATATGACCAGTTGATGGTCTGTTCCACAACTAGCTCTTGGCTTTGTTTTGGCTGAATATACTGAGATTCTCCATCGCCTCTTTCCACAGATGTCATAGATCTGACTCCTATGTACTACATCTGGCAAAGTCCATGTGTATAGCCATCATTTATGCTGTTGAAAAAAGCTATTTGCAAAGAATAAGTCATTGGTCTTGCAAAATTCTATCATGTGCTCTCCAGCATCATTTCTATTACCAAGGCCATATTTTCCAACTACCAGTGATTCTTCTTTGTTTCTAACTTTTGGACTCCAATCACCAGTGATAATCAACACATCTTGATTGCATGTTTAGTCAATCTCAGACTGCAGGAGTTGGTAAAAATCTTCAATTTCCTCATCTTTGGCGTTGGTGATTAGTGTATAAATTTGAGTAATAGTACTATTAACTGGTCTTCCTTGTAGGCGTATGGATATTATCCTATTACTGACAGCATTGTACTTTGGGTTAGATCTTGAAACATTCTTTGTGATGATGAATGCCACACCATTCCTCTTTAATTTGTCATTCCCAGCATAATAGATGTTATGGTTATCTGATTCAAAATGGTCAAAACCAGTCCATTTCAACTCACTAATGCCTAGGATATTGATCTTTATGTGTTCCATTTCATTTTTGATAACTTCCAATCTTCCTAGATTTATACCTTGTACATTCCATGTTCCGATTATTAATGGATATTTGCAGTTGTTTCTTCTCATGTTGAGTGGCACATCAGCAAATGGAGGTCCCAAAAGCTTTACTCCATCCACATCATTAAGGTCGGTTCTACTCTGAGAAGATAGCTCTTCCACAGTCGTATTTTGAGTGCCTTCCCACCTGTGGAGCTCATCTTCTGGCTTGTTACTGTTGTTATTTGCCATCGAGTCGGACCCGATTATAGCGACCCCTCCTTGGGTTTCTGAGGCAGTATCACTACAGAAGTAGATTGCCCAACCTTCCTTCCAAGGAGTGGCTGGTGGGTTTGAACCGCCAGCCTTCTGTTTAGCAGTCAAATGCCTTAGGCACTATGCTACCAGAACTCCCCATCTTCTGGCACTATATATAAAATTTTTCAGGGCTATTCATAAAATTTTCCAGTAATATATCAGACCATGTGTGGTGGTTAAGTTTGTGTGTCAACTTGGCTGGGCCTGGTTAAGTGGCTGGGCAGCAGCTGCTGGTAGTTATTTCCCATAATGAGACTGTCAATCAACTCCATGGTGGGACCTAACAAAAGCAGCTGAGTAGCTGCTTTAGGGATGTGGTCTGGTTCCCTTATATAAGAAACAGCTTTGGATATGGTCTCTAGTTTATGGCACACTTGATCCCTGCATGTACTGTGTGAAGGAAAGCCTCTAGCTCCAGTAGGCCAAAAGGAGGAGGTAGAGCTGAAGCCCAAATTTGAGGGCCTTTAACCCAGCCCCTAGAGCCTGGCAATATGAACTCAGTCATAAAGCCTCCAAACTGTAAGAGAATAAATTCCTGTTTGTTCAGCCAAACTATTTATGGTATATTCTTGTCAGAGTGGCACTAGGTAACCAGAACACTGTGTTTCACTGTTATTCATAAGGTTTTCACTGCCAATTCTTTGAGGCATGGATGGTCCTTCCTTCTTCCAAGTCTGTCTTAGTCTGGAAGCTCTGCTGAAACCTATCCAGTATGTTGACTCTGCTGGAATTTGAAATACCTGTGGTATAGCCTCCAGCCTCACAGCAATATACAAGCCACCACAGTACAACAAACTTACAGGTGAGTGGTGGGCAATACCATTACTAGGTATATATTCTAAAGAAGACAGAGCCAGGACAAGAATAGATATATGCACACCCATATTCGTCATGGAACTATTTACAATAGCAAAAAGATGGAAACAACCTAGGCCCCATCAACAGAAGAATTGATAACCAAACTATGGTACACACACACAATGCAACATACACACAATACACACAATACTATGCAACACTAACAAATAATGTAGAATCTCCAAAACACTGCACAATATTGATGAACTTGGAGGATATTTTGCTGAGTGAAATAAGTTAATCACAGAATAAAAGATACTGTATTAGTTCATTATTGTAAAAAGACAAAAAAAGGTTTATATATGGAAGGAAATTTTCTTTGTTGACTACCAGGGGTCGGAGCAGAGGGGAGGGAACACTTAAAAATCAATCAATCAATCTATCAATTAATTAAGTTTTTTTAAAAAAGACTTTAATTATTTGCAATAAAATATTTATAAATTTTAAATTGTTGCATGCATTTTATTATTTATTTAGATATATAGACACTACAACTATGTTTCACAAATCTTATTACTTGCAAAGATACAAAATGTTATCCCAAATAATTGTTTTACTCTCTTTTCTTCCTGGAAAATAAATTATTATTCCAGTTCAAAGCTCTTCTAAGTCTATAGCTTTCTTATACACTGGTAAGAAAATACAAGCAAGAAAAGAATTCCATTCACAACAGTTAGTCCAAGGGCTAGTAGACCATTCCATCCTCAGCCTATGCAACTATGAGACCAGAAGGACTAGATGGTGCCTGGCTACCACTGTCAACCACTGAAAAGGAATCAGTGCAGGAGATCCTGGATACAGGGGGAGAATAATGTGGAACAAAACTCAAAATCATAAAAAATGATCAGTTTTACTGTTTTGATAGAAGTTGGCAAGATCCCCAAGACTATGGCCCATAGTTACCCTTTACATCTGGAATTGAACTCACTCTCCTGGCTTTCATTCAAATAATAGGCAGGCATATCGGGTGAACTCCTTAGAGCAATGAATCATGGGAGAAGAACAGGGCAGTGTTTGCAAAGGAAAAGAGTTTAGGCGGCAGGAATGCACAGGAAAGAGGGACATAAGGAAGAGGCAACTACAAGGAGGAAGTGGGAAGAGAGCTTTACATTGTGGAGAATTGTGGTCAATGTCATGATACAAAATGAATATGCACTGCTGTATGGAAAATTATTATCTCTGTAAATTATCACTCAAATCACTATAAAAGTTTTAAAAAAAGAAAAGAATTCCATTCACAAAAGAGAGGAAAACAAGCTAAGTCATGAAAACATATAATATTGTTACAAAGAAAACTGCAAAGTCTACTGAGGGATATAAAAGAAGATTTATAAATGGAGACACATACCACACTTCAGGATAAGAAACAACATGCAATATGTAAGCCACCACATTATGACAAACTGACAAATGACTGGTGGATAGACAAGCAGGGTCACCCATGCTGGACAGGTTTCAACGGAGCTTCCAGACTAAAACAGACTGGAAAGAATTTTAAAGGCCATCCAGTTCTGAAAAAACTGACCAGTGAAAACCTTATGAATAGCAATGAAATATTGTCTGGTATAGTGCTGGATGAAGGAGCCCTCCGATTGAAAGACACTGAAAATACAAATGGGAAAGAGCTGCCTCCTCAAAGTAAATGTGACCTTAGTGATGTGGATGGAGATAAGTTTTCAGGACCTTCATTTGCTGATGAAGCATGACTCAACATGGGAAAGAAACAGTTGCAGACATTCATTAATAATCAGAAAATGGAATGTATGAAGTATGAATCTTGGAAAACTAGACGTCATCAAAAATGAAGTGGAACTGGACTGGCACTGGCCATTATGAATCAAACAATCACATAGTCTATTATGACAGGAATGACAAATTGAAGAGGAATGGCGTCACATTCATCATCAAAAAGAATATTTTAAGATCTATTCTGAAGTACAATGCTGTCACTGAAAGGATATATGCCTGTAAGGAAGACCAGTTACTACTACTATTATTAAAATTTATGTGCCAACAACTAAAGCCAAAGATGAAGAAATGGAAGTTGGTTTTTTTTTTTTTTTTTTAACAACTTATACAGTCTGAAATTGACCAAATATGCAATCAACATTTATTGATTATTACTAGTGACTGGAGCACAAAAGTTGGAAACAAAGAAGAAGCATCAGTAATTGGAAAATATGGCCTTGGCAACAGAATAGATGCTGGAGATCACAGGATAGAATTTTTCAAGACCAATGAATCATTCATGGCAAACACTTTTTTTCAACAACATAAATGACAGCTATACATATTGACCTCACCAGATAGAATATACAAGAACCAAATTAACTATATCTCTAGACAGAGGTGATGGAAAAGGTCAATATGATAAGTCAGAACAAGGCCAGGAGCTAACTGTGGAACAGACCATTAACTGCTCAGATAAAAGTTCAAGTTGAAGCTAAAGACAATTAAAACAAGTCCACAAGGACCAAAATATGACCTTGATTATATCCCATCTGAATCTAGATCTGACACATTGAACACCAATGACTGAAGGCCAAATGACTTGTGGGATGACATCAAGAATATAATACATGAAGAAAGCAAAAGGTCATTAGAAGACAGGAAAGGAAGAAAAGACTAAAATGGATGTCAGAGATACTCTGAAACATGTTCTTCAGTAACAAAAGTGAATGGAATAAATAACAAAATAAAAGAGCTGAATAGATTTCAAAGGGCAGCTGAAGAAGACAAAGAAAAATATTATACCATATGTGCAAAGATATGTAGTTGGAAAACCAAAAAGGAACAACATGCTCCACATTTCTCAAGCTGAAAGAACTTAAGAGAAAATTCAAGCCTCGAGTGGTAGTATTAAAGGATTCTATAGGCAAAATATTGAATGATGCAGGAAGTATCAAAAGAAGACAGAAGGAATAGACAGAGTCATTGTACAAACAAAAGAACTGGTTGAAGTTCTTTCAGGAGGTGACATATGATCCAGAAGCAATGGTAGTGAAGGAAGAAGTCCAAGATGGACTGAAGCAATTGATAAAAAACAAGCCTCCAGGAACTGACGGAATATCCATTGGTATGCTTCAACAAATGGATGCAGTGCTTGGGGTGCCTACTCATTTATGTCAAGAAAACTGGAAGACAGCTACCTGGTCAACTGACTGGAAGAGATCCATATTTGTGCCTGTCCCAAAGAAAGGTGATCTAACAGAATGCAGAAATTTTTGAATATCATTAATATCACATGCAAGTGACTGCTGCTGAAGATAATTCAAAAATGGTTTCAGTAGTATATTGATAGGCAACTTCTAGAAGTTCAGGCTGGATTCAGAAAAGGACATGAAATAAGGGATATTGCCGCTGATGTCAGATAGATCTTGGCTGAAAACAAAGAATACCAGAAACATGTTCACCTGTATTTTATTAACTATGGAGAGGCATTTGACTGTGTGGATCCTAACAAATTACGGATAACATGGCAAAGAATGGGAATTCCAGAACACTTAATTGTGCTCATAAGGAACCTGTACAAAGACCAAAACGCTGTCATTCAAACAGAAGAAGGGGATACTGCACAGTTTCAAATAAGGAATGGTGATATTAGGGTTGTATCCTTTACCATACTTATTTAATCTGTATGCTTAGCAAATAATTCGAGAGGCTGGACTATATGAAGAAGAACATGGCATCAAGATTGGAGGAAGACTCTGAGTCTAACAACCTGTAATATGCAGATGATACAACTTTGCTTGCTGAAAGTGAAGGTGACTTGAAGCACTTACTAAAGAAGATCAAACACTACAGCCTTCAGTATGGATTAACACCCCAACATAAAGAAAACTAAAATCCTTGCCACTGGACCAATAAATAACATCACGATAAATGGAGAGAAGACTTAAGTATTACATATATTTTAAGTGAAATGCCAAAGAACAGAATTCAACAGTACATTTAAAAGAACAGACAACAAGGCAAGAGGTTTATCTCTGGAGCGAAAAGATGAATCGATAAGAAGAAAAAGTAATAAAATCAATCGTATTAATATGACAAAAATGAAAAATATGAACCATTTAGTAGATTCCTAAAAGGCATCTGATAAAATTCACTCTCCATTTTTCACAGGGTGTGGGGGGGGGCGACTCTCAGTATCACGGAACAAGATAAGTGTGAGTTTATCCCCAAAATTACCACTCCCTATATAACTCCCTCTCCTTGAGTGTGGGAGCTCTGGTGGCATAATACCTAAAGCATTTGATGGCTAACCAGAAGGCTGTTCATTCAAACCCACCAGCCACTCCTCAGAAAGAAGACTGGGCAATCTACTCCCGTGGAGATACCGCCTCGGAAACCCAAGGAGGGGTCGCTGTGAGTCAGGTCTGACTCGACGGCAGTGAGGTTTTTTGTTTGTTTGTTTTCTTGAGTGTGGGCAGGACTATGAATATGATTGATTTCAATTCTGTGATTGTTGTTATTAGTTGCCATCAAGTCGATTCAAACTCACAGCAACCCTATGTGTACAGAGTAGAGCTGCTCAACAGAGTTTTCAAGTCTGTGAGTGACCTTTCAGAAGCAAATTGCCTTGGTCACCCTTCGAACATACTTCTGGGTGAGTCTGAACCACCAGCCTCTCAGCTAGGAATCAAGTGCTTAACCAGTTATTCCATCCAGGGACTCCATAGTATGATTTTTGTTTGTGTTGTTGTTATGTGCCATCAAGTCTGACCCAATTCATAGCGATCCTCCTTGAGTTTCCAAGGCAGTATCGCTACGGAAGTAAATTGCCCAACCTTCCTTTTGAGGAGTGGCTGGTTGGTTTTAAACGCCAGCCTTTTGGTTAGCAGTCAAGTGCCTTAGGCGCTATGCTACCAGAGCTCCTATCCTATGATTAGGTTAAATTATATGACAAAGGTGAAGGAATTTGAAATGTAATTAGGTTCCAAATCAGCTGATTTTGAGATAATTAAAAGGAAGAGCCTCCTGGATGGCCTCTCCTAATCAGGAAATTTCTTAAAAGAGTCTGGGCTCTTGTGGGCTTGGGACCATAGTCATGGGGGACATCAAGCTCAATTGGCATAACACTACACAACAACCTTGTTCTACATCCTACTTTGGTGCATAGTGACTGGAGTCTTAAAAGCTTGTAAGCAGCCATCTAAGATGCAACAATTGGTCTCTCATCTGGAGCAAAGAAGAATGAAGAAAACTCAATCTGGGTGGAAACAGTTAGTCCATGGGACTAGTGGACCTACTTGAACCTGAGACCAGAAGTACTAGGTGCTTGGCTACCACTGTCAACCACTCAGAATGGGATCAGTGTAGGAGATCCTGGATAGAGTGGGAGAAAAATGTGGACCAAAACTCAAAATCATAAAAAAAAACTACCACACTTATCGGTCTGACAGAGACTGATGAAACCCAGAAACAATGGCCCCTAGTCACTCTTCAAGCCTGGAATTGAATTCACTCCCATGGCTTCCAGCCAAACAATTGTTGTTGTTGTTGTTATTTGCCATCGAGTCGGCCCCGACTCATAGCGACCCCTCCTTGGGTTTCCGAGGCAGTATCACTACGGAAGTAGGAATGCCCAACCTTCCTTCCGAGGAGTGGCTGGTGGGTTTGAACTGCCAGCCTTCTGGTTAGCAGTCAAGTGCCTTAGGCACTATGCTACCAGAGCTCCTAGCCAAACAATAGAGAGGCATAGAAGGTGAACATTTACACCAAGTAGGTACACTCCTTAGAACAGTCAACCTTGGGAGATCAGAAGAGCAGTATTTGTACAGGGAGATTGCTGAGAGGGCAGAAATACATAGGAAAGGAGGACAAAGGGTATAGGTAACCACAGGGAGAAAATGGTAAGAGAGCTGTTATATTATGGGGATTGCAATCAAAGTCATGAAACAAAATGTGTATGAACTATTGTATGGAAAATGAATTTGCTCTATAACCTTTTGCCCAAATCACAATTTTTTAAAAAAAGAGTCTGGGTCCCTTGAAATCAGACATTCAAAGTGAGAGAGATTCTGCTACTGGCCTTGAAGAAGGATGCTACCATGTTTTGTGAGACACAGTTTTAGGAACCGAGAATTTCCCAGGCCATAGCAAACAAGAAAACAAAGACCTCAGTCATACACCCACAAGAAAATGAATTTTGCAAACAACCTGAGAGAGGCTGGAAAAAGATTTTTCTCCAGTCAAGCCTCCAAATGGGGATGCAGGCAGTTTCACCTCAGACACTCAGGAGAGGACTCAAACAAAGCATGCCAGATTGCTGGTGCATGCAACCCATAATATAATAAATATGTGATATTTTAAGGTTCTATGTTTGAGGTAACTTGGTATACACCATTAGAAAACCAGTTGTTGTTGTTAGGTGCTGTTGAGTTGGTTTTAACTCATAATGATCCAACGTACACCAGAATGAAACACTGCTCAGCCTTGTACCATCCTTATAATTGTTGTTATACCTGAGCCCATTGTTGCAGTCACTGTGTCTATTCATCTCATTGAGAATCTTTCTCTTTTGCTGACTCTCTACTTTACCAAGCATGACACAGTTATCCAGGGAATGGTCCCTCCTGACAATGTGACCAAAGTATGAGAGATGAAGTCTTGCTGTCTTGGATTCTAAGGAGCATTCTAGCTGTACTTCTTCCAAGACAAATTTGTTTGTTTCTCCGGCAGTCCACAGCATTTTCAATACTCTTCACCAAGACCATAATTCAAATGTATCAATTCTTCTGCAATCTTCCTTATTCATTGGCCAGATTACAAATGTATATGAGAAGAGTGAAAATACCATGGCTTGGGTCAGGCACACCTTAGGCTTCAAAGTGAAATCTTGAAAGAAGTCTTCTGAAGACTTGCCCAACACAGTATGTAATCTAATTTCTTGACTACTGCTTCTGTGGGATTTGACTGTGGATTCAAGCAAAATTAAATCTGTGGCAAATGCAATCTCTTCTCTGTTTATCATGATGTTGCTCATTGGTCCAGTTGTGAGAATTATTGTTTTCTTTATGTTGAGGTATAATCCATATAAAGGCTATAGTCTTTGATTTTCATCAGTAAGTGCTTCGAGTCCTCTTCGCTTTCAGTAAGTAAGGTTGTGTCATCTGCATATCGCAGATGGCTAGTGAGTCTTCCTCTAATCCTCATGCCATATTCTTCTTCACAAAGCCCAGCTTCATGAATTATTTGCTAGCATATAAATTGAATAAATATAGTGAAAGGACACAACTCTGACACATACCTTTCCTGATTTTCAAACCACACAGTATTCCCTTGTTCTGTTTGAATGACTGCTTTTTCATCCACATATAGATTCCTCACAAGTAAAATTAACTTTTGGGAATTCCTATTCTTTGCAATTGTATCCACAATTCATTATGATCTGCACAGTCAAATGCCTTTGCACAGATAATAAAACATAGGTAAACATATTTCTGATATTCTCCACTTTCAGCCAAGATTCAACTTACATCAGCAATGATATTATCACTTATTCCATGTCCCCTTCTGAGTACAGCTTGAATTCCTGGCAGTTCCCTATCTCTGCACTACTGCAGTCATTTTTTAATTATTTGCAACAAAATTTTACTTGCATGTGATATCAAAGATATTGTTTGATAATTTTTGCATTCTGTCGAATCACCTTTCTTTGGAATGGACACAAATATGGATCTCTTCCAGTTGTCTGACTAGGTAGCTATCTTCCAAATTCCTCAGCAGAGATGATTGAGTGCTTCTAGTGTTGTATCCACTTGTTGAAACATCTAAATTGGTATTCTATCAATTCCTGGAGGCTTGTTTTCCTCCAGTACCTTCAGGGCAACTTGGACTTCTTTCAATACCATCAGTTCTTTATCATATGCTACCTCCTAAAATGGCTGAATGTGAGCCAGTTATTTTTGATACAATGACTCTGTGTATTCCCTCCATATTCTCTTCATGCTTTCTGTGTCATTCAATATATGGCCTGTAGAATCCATATTGCAATTTGAGGTTTGAAGTTTTCCTTCAGTTCTTTCAGCTTGAGAAATACCAGCCATATTCTTCCCTTATGGATTTCTAACTCCAGATCTTCATACAATTCATTATAATAATTTACTTTGTTCTCTTGAGCTGCCTTTTGAAATGTTCTGTTCAGCTCTATTACATCATCATTTTTTTCCATTTGTTTTAGCTACTTTCCAATCAAGAGCAAGTTTCAGAGTCTCTTCTGACATCCATTTTGGTCATTTCTTTCTATTCTGTCTTCTTATTCTTCAGATATGATGTCCTTGATTTCTTCCCAGAACTCATCTGGTCTTTCATCACTGGTGTCCAACATGTCAAATCTATCTTTCATGTGACCTCTACATTCAGCTGTGATGTACCCAAAGTCATATTTTGGCTCTTCTAAAGAAATGACCACTGAAAACCTCATGAATAACAGTGAAACTTTGTCTCACATAGTGCCGGAAGATGAACCCCTCATGTGGGAAGGCACTCACAATCTGGCTGAGGAAGAGCTGCCTGCCTCCTCAAAGTAGAGTCAGTCTTAATAAAGTAAATGGAGTAAAGCTTTCAGGATCTTCATTTGTTTACGTGGCACAACTCAAAATGAGAAAAACAACTGCAAACATCCATTTATATCACAACATAGAAGGTACAAAATAAGAATCTAAGAAAATTGGAAGCCATCAAAAATGAGATAGAACACATAAAGATTGATACCTTAGGCTCTAGTGAGCTGAAATAGACTGGCACTGGCCACTTGGAGTTGGACAGTCACAACTCACGGTCTTTTATGCCAAGAATGAGAAATTGAAAAAGAATGGTGTCATATTCATTGTCCAAAACAACATTTCAAGATCTGTTCTAAGATATAGTACTGTCAGTGATAAAATAATATGCATATACCTACAAGGAAGACCAATTACTACTACTATTTGCAAATCTATGCACCAACCACTAAAGCCAAAGATGAAGAAATTGAAGATTTTTACCAATTTTTGCAGTCTGAAATTGATCAAACATGAAATTAACATAAAACACAATGGTTACAAGGGTAGAGGAGAAAATAGTTCCTCTCACACATTATCGGTAGTGGTATAAATACATGCAGACTTTCTGGGAGACAACTTCATAATACCTGTCACAATACAAAAATGCACATATTCATACTCAATGATTTTGCTACTAGGAATTTAGACTGTGGGTATACTACAAGAAGTACACCAAGTCATTTATACAAGATGTTTCCTGCAAAAACCATAATCAGTGAGTAAAACTAAAGGTTAGTTAAGTACTTTGATATTTACATATAATGAAAATATGTGTACAATTGATCCCTGAACAAAATGGGTTTGAACTGTGCAGGTCCACTTATATGTGGATATTTTTCCAGGTATGGATCTTAAAGAAATTCAAGAGCTAATAGACACCACATCAGAAGAATTAACAGAAGATGACTTGGTAGAGATGAGTGCTTCTGAACAAGTGCCAGATGAGGAAGAACATGCAGAAGAAACACTGCCAGAAAAGAAATTGGCATTAGACAATCTGGCAGAAGGGTTCCAATTACTGAAGACTGCTTTTGACTTCTTTTATGACATGGACCCCTCTATCACACAGGCAATGAAATTAAATCTAACAGTGGAAGAAAGATTGGTAACTTATGTAAACATTTTTAGAGAAATGAAAAAGCAAAAATGTCAGAAAGAAGTAAGGATGTATTTTTGTAAAGTTATACCAGGTGTGTCTGCCTCTCCTGTTTCCCTTTCCACCTCCTCCACTCTTCTGCCTTTATCATCTGAGATAACAATACCAATCTCTTCTTTTCCTCCTCCTCCTCACCCTATTCAACGTGAAGGCAGTGAAGATGAAGACCTTTATGATGATCCACTTCTACTTAATAGCAGATAATTATTTACTTAATAATAAGTAATCCTCATGCCGTACAGTTAATAAACTTATCTGTTGCGTATATATGAGAGTATATTCATGTGAAAATCTAATAACTATGCCAAGAAGTGTGTTAATCAAGTGTTTATGTTATCAGTAAGGCTTCCAGTCAACAGTAGGCTATTAGTAGTTAAGTTTTTGGGGAGTCAAAAGTTATATGCAGACTTCTGACTCCATGGGGGATTTGGGCTCCTAACCTCCATATTGTTCAAGGGTCAACTGTATTCCAAAGTTTGAGGTAAGTTTTTATTGTTGAATAATAATTTGTGGAATAATCTCAAAAACAGATACATAAGACTTAGTACAGTGTGCATAGAATCATCCCAATTATGTAATAATAGAAAAGAACAAGGATGTATGAGTTTTGTATAGACATTTTTTTTCCAAGAAGGACACATAAGAAAAAGTTAATGGAAACTGGATTATGAGGTGACGGGAGACTTACTTTTACTTTCTATAATGTTATTAATACTTAATCCTATGTGTGTATTATTTTATATTTATTTTAATCCATCAACACCCATGGAAGCAGCAGTCAAGGAATCAAATGACATATTACACTTAAGTGTTAAAAAGCAAAATAAGTCACTTTGAGGACTAAAGTGCACCTGACCATGGTATTTTCAGTCCCTTCATATGCATGCAAAAGCTGGAAAATGAATAAGGAAGATTAAAGAAGAACTGATGCCTTTGCCTTATGGTGTTGGTGAAGAAAATTGAATGTACTATGGACTGCTAGAAGAACAAGCAAGTCTGTCTTGGAAGAAGAATGCCCCTTAGAAGCGAGGACACCAAGATTTCATGTCATGTACATACTTTGACAAGGGCCCAAGGTAGGCAGGCATAGGTTTGGGGGCTGCTTTTTGCTTAAAAAAAAAAAAAAAAAACTCACTGCCGTCAAGTCAGATCTGACTCAAAGTGCCCCCTCCTTGGATTTCCAAGGCAGTATCACTATGGAAGTAGATCACCCAATCTTCCTTCTGAGGAGTGGCTGGTGGGTTTGAACTGCCAGCCTTCTGGTTAGCAGTCAGATGTCTTAGGCACTACACCATCAGAGCTCTATTTTAAGCCCAGGGCCCAAGGTAGGCAGGCCTGGGGCTCAGGGGCCACTTTTCAGTTGGGGGCAGCAATGTTCAAAGGCTGGAAACCAAGGAAGGTGGGCCCGGGGCTCGGGGGCTGCTTTTTACTTGGAGAGCAGCTCTATTTTAAAGCTGGGAACCAAGGGAGGCGGGCCTGGGGATCAGGGCTGCCTTTCACTTGGGGGTGGCTCTATTTTAAGACCGGTGCCTAAGATAGGTGGACACAGGGCTTGTGGGCTGCTTTTTGCTTGTGGTGGGAGGAACTCTATTTTAAGGCCATGGCCCATGGTAGACAGGTGTGGAACTCAGGAGCTGCTTTTCACTTGGAGGCAGCTCTATTTTAAGCCTGGGGCCCAAGGTAGGCAGGCACAGACGGGTTAGGAAAAACTAAAGAAGATGAACTTGTCTGTCAGTTTGTCATCCTGTGGTGGCTTACATGTTGCTGTGAGGCTGGACGCTATGCCACTGGTGTTGCAAAATGCTAGCAGGGTTACCTGTGGTGGGCAGGTTTCAGCAGAGCTTCCAGACTAAGACAGACACAGAAGAAGGAAGAGGCCATCCACTTCTAAAACAATTGGCTAGTGAAAACCTTATGAATAGCAGTGAAACACTGTCTGACATATTACTGGAAAACTTTCTGAATAGCCCTGAAACACTGTCCAATATAGTGCCAGAAGATGGGCCCATTAGGTTGGAAGGCACTCAAAATTTGACTCGGAAAGAGCTGACTCCTCAGAGTAGAGATGTCCTTAACAATAAGGATAGAGTAAAACTTTCAGGACCTCCAATGCCTGATGTGGCATGACTCAAAATGAGTAGAAACAGATGAAAACATCCATTAATAATTGGAATATGGAATGCACAAAGTATGAATCTAGGAAACTTGGAACTTGTCAAAAATGAAATAGAACACATAAAGAACAATTTCCTAGGCATTGGTGGTGGTGGTGTTGTTGTTATGTGCCATCGAGCAGGGCTCAACTCATGGCGACCCCTCCTTGGGATTCCGAGGCAGTATCACTACAGAAGTAGATTGCCCAACCTTCCTTCTGAGGAGTGGCTGGTGGGTTTGAACCGTCAGTCTTCTGATGAGCAGTCAAGTGTCTTAGGCACTATGCTACCAGAGCTCCTGTAGTAGTGAGCTGAAATCAGACAACCATATGATCTACTATGTCAGGAATGACAAATTGAATAGAAATGGTGTAGCACTTATTTTCACAAAGACTGTTTCAAGATCTGTCCTGAAGTACAATGCTGTCAGTGATAGGATAATATTGATACACGTACAAGGAAGTTAATACTACTATTATTCAAATCTATGCACCAACCACTAAAACCAAAGATGAAAAAATTGAAGATTTCTACAAACTTTTGAAGTCTGAAATTGACTACACATGCAATCAAGATGTGTTGATTATCACTGGTGATTGGAATGTAAAAGTTGGAAACAAAGAAGAGTTACAGAAGTTAGAAAATATGGCTTTAATGATAGAAATAACACTGGAGATAGCATGATAGAATTTTGCAAGACCAAAGACTTATTCATTGCAAATGCCTCTTTTCAACAACATAAGCAACTGCTACACACGTGGACTTCACTAGATGGAATACACAGGAATCAGATTTACTACATCTGTGGCAAGAGGCAATGGAGAAGTTCATCTTTGCCCAAAACAAGGCCAGGAGTTGATTGTGGAACAGACCATCAACTGCTCATATTCACGTTCAAGCTGAAGTTGAAGACAATTAAAACAAGTCTACAAGAGCCAAAATATGACCTTGATAATATTCCTCCTGAATTTAGAGACTATTTAAAGAATAGATTTGATGCATCAATGACCAAAAGCCAGAGGAATTGTGGGATGACCTCAAGAACATCATCCATGAAGAAAGTGAGAGGTCATTAAAACGTAAGAATGGGAATTTCAGAACACTTGATTGTATTCATGAGGACCCTGTATATAGATCAGGAAGCTGTCATTCAAACACAAAGGGATATTGTATGGTTCGAAATCAAGAAGGGAGTGTGTCAAGGTTGTATTCTTTCATCATACTTATTCAACTGTTATATTGAGCAAATAATCTGAGAAGCTGGATTGCATGAAGAAGTACGTGGCATCAGGATTGGAAGAAGACTCATTAATAACCTGTGACACGCAGATGACACAACTTTGCTTGCTGAAAGTGAGGATGACTTGAAGCACTTACTCATGACGATGAAAGACTACAGTCTACAGTATGGATTATACCTTAATATAAAGAAAACAAAAATCCTCACAACTGATCTAATAAACAGCTTCATGATAAATGGAGAAAAAAATTGAAATTGTTAAGGACTTCATATTACTTGGTTCTACAATCAATACCAATGGAAGCAGTAGTCAAGACATCAGACAATGTATTGCATTGGGGAAATCTGCTGCAAAAGACCTCTTTCAAGTGATGAAGAGCAACTATGTCTCCTTTAAGGCTAAGCCAAGCCATGATATTCTTAATGACCTCTTATGTATGTGAGAGCTAAATAAGGAAGACTGAAGAAGAGTTGATGTTTTTGAGTTGTGATGATGGAGAAGAATGGTAAGAGAACCATGGTATGCTAAAAGGACTAAGAAATCTGTCCTGGTGCAGCCAGAATGTTCCTTGGAAGCGAGAATGGCCAGACTTCATCTCACCTACTTTGGTCATGTTGTCAGAAGTGACCATTCCCTGGAGAAAGATATTGTGCTAAAGTGGAGGGTCAACGAAGAAGGAGAAGACCTTCAAAGAAATGGAATGACACAATGGCTACAACAATGGGCTCAGGTATACCAAGGATTATGAGGCTGGCACAGGACTGGGCAGTGTTTCATTCTGCTGTGCACAGGGTCGCTATGAGTCGGAGATGACTCGATGGCACCTAACGGCAACAAAAACGCATATTTTGGACATGTGATGAGGAGGAACCAGTCCCTGTAGAAAGACATCATGCTTGGTAAATGAGAATGTCAGCAAAAAGAAGGGAGACCCTCAAGGAGATGGACTGACACAATGGATGCAACAATGGTCTCAAACATAGCAACAACTGTAAGGATGGTACGGGACCAGGTAGTGTTTTGGTCTACTGTATACAAGGTCGCTGTGAGTAGGTACTGACTTGATAGTACCTAACAACAACAATAACATTTTAAACCATGCATACCCTTTGAAACAAAATGTCCTAAGTGTGTATCAAGGATCCCGTTTGGCAGAGCTTCCAGACTAAAATGGACTAGGAAGAAAGACCTGGTGATATACTTCTGAAAATAGATGGTCTGACCTGCAACTATCATGTGGGTGGCACAGGACTAGGCAGCAAGCATTTCGTTCCATCATGTATGGGGTCACCATGAGTCAGGATCTATTTTACAGAAGCAACAATCCCAATTGTTTCCTTAAATCACGTTTTAGAAGAATACCAGATGCCATGTGGAAAAATTCACACTAAATAAAAGAAAAAAAAAACATGAAACAGTAAAATAAATAAAAGTAAAAGCAAGTTACAAAATGTTTGGGTTTGTTTTTGGGGGAGTAATTCCTCTTATATTAAGCCAATAAAATACAGACATCAACACAGCTACATGAAGAAACCCAAAGTCATTCAGTTATTTCCAGAGTTTGACTTGCTCCTTGTATTTGTGTTTTCCATGCCTTATACATAATAGAAGAAGCTCTGGTGGCATAGTGCCTAAGGCATTTGACCTGCTAACCAGAAGGTTGGCAGGTCAAACCCACCAGCCACTCTGTGTAAGGAAGACTGGGCAATCTACTTCTGTAAAGATTTACTGCCTCAAAAACCCAAAGTGGGTTGCTATGAGTCAGAATCGACTCAATGGCAGTGAGTTTGGTTTTTGGTTTACATATAATGGAGAAGACACAGTATTTAAAACCCAAGTCAACAACCACTGTTTCTGCCTTCTAAGAGAAAGGCATAACCCCCACGTAAGTTGGACTATGACTCCCTCTGATGCTCCCTTCTACTGGTGAACCCAACAAGATGGTTCACTGCAAAGGACCCTTTGCTTCAGAAAAGATATTGAATTCTCTGCCAAGTTGAGTAAACCAGTTGTCTTCAAGTTGATTCTGACTCAATATAACCCCATGTGTGTCAGTGAGAGTAGAACTATGCTCCATAGGGTTTCCAATGGCTAATTTTTTCAGAAGCAGATTGCCAGCCCTTTCTTTCAAGGAGCCTCTTGGTAGATTCAAATTTCCAACCTTTCGGTTAGCAGCTGAGCGTGTTAACTATGTGTACCACCCAGGGATCCCTTGGATGAGTAAGGGGGCAGGAAATAAGAATCCCAGCACTGTGAAGGGTCTTAAGTACATGTGGGGAGAACAGAGGCCCAGACTGCCCAGAAAGGTGCTAAATAAATGGTCATGGGCCCTTTTATGTGGGTACTGCTCTTTGATGGAGAATTATTAAAATGTAAAAGATAAATGGTTGGATAAATTCCAACCAGCACCCAAATATACATAAGAGCCTCCCTCCCTCTCTCAACCCAATATGGGAAAGAAACTATTAAATGTGTAGGCATATCACCCTGTTGGGAAAACATTCTAAAAACAATTTGCAAATCGTTTTAATTCTCTTCTTTTAGAAGTCTCCTCTTTGCACAATAAAACAATGTATTTGTTGATTCAGAACATTAATTCCATTAAAATCACATTAAGTGTAATGAAAAGCTATCAGAGTATAATTATACAAATAAATTCACAGACCAACATCAACTTTTAAATCCAATGGAATTACAATAGGAACTGACCCTGTCTAGCAAATAAATTGTTCCTTCATCTCCAAATTATTATGAATAAAGGCCCACGGCACCAACGTTATAAACCACAGATTCCTTATACAAAGTCCAAAACTCAGTTCTGTTTTATAAAGGTACCCAGAGAGGAGGGGGAGCTCTGGTAGAATAATGGCTAAGACACTTGCCTGCTAACCAGACAGCTGGTGGTTCAAACCCACCAGCCACTCCTCGGAAGGAAGGTTGGGCAATCCTACTTCCGTAGTGATACTGCCTC
>NW_006922196.1:1005153-1008168 GCF_000298275.1 Orycteropus afer afer
AGAAGGATGTCATGCTTGGTAGGGTGGAGGGTCAACGAAAGAGGGGGAGGCCTTCAACGAGATGGATTGATACGGTGGCTGCGATGATGGGATCAAGTATAGCAGGGATTGTGGGGCTGGCACGGGATCGGGCAGTGTTTCATTCTGCTGTGCATGGGGTCGCTATGAGTCGGAAACGACTCAACGGCATGTAACAACAACAACTATTATTAATTTATAAACATGTTAAGTCACAAAGATAGAGGAGGAAATGTTTTTGAGCAAACATACAAACCTATTTATATGCTTATAAATAAATATATGCACATAAAGCATATATATTTATTTAATTTTTTAAAAATTCATTTAGATCAGTCTAAGTTACTGTTACATGATTTGAAAATTCAAAATGAACCAATAGAAAGGCAGTTATTAGCAATTTTTTGGCTGTGTCTTCTAGTATTTAGTTTCAGATTTCTAAATAGGATGATTTGCCTGACTTCTGACTATGAAAGTTGAGGATATTTGCCCTCCCAAAAATCTCCCAACACACACAAGACACATCCTTCCTGCCTTTCTCAACCCTCTCTTTCCCAAACTCAATATAGTAAAAGGCCATTTTTTGTTATTTCAGCATTCGGTGTTTACAATATGGTGACTACGCAAATATTTTCCATAATTGAACCACAGGGATACTACAATTACACTGCCTTTTTAAAATTGCATTGCTATATTTCAGGGTAACTGCCTCATTTTTACATATTTTCTACACATCTATCAAAAATTCATCTCTAGCTCTCTGACACACTAGAAAGCCTCCCCGCCTACGCCTGAGCCTGTAAATGCTCTACCAACTCTGGCTTTCTCAACTGTGTCACACATAAAAATTTAATTTTTAGAAGGTCCCATTCATCTGGTTTATCTTCTGCTGTTTGTGCATTTTGGGTTGCATTTAATAGTCTATTTATGCCATAAATTAGGGCCCCTAAATTTGCCCCTAGCTTTTCCTTGGGAACCTCCATCTGCTTGCCCTTTCCTCGCCTGGCCTAGAGCACCACAGGTCCCAGGGACTTCCCTTCACCGTCACCCTTGACTCACTTTTACCATCCCTGGGTGGAACCCCTCTTTTCTTGATGTTATGTCTTCTTTTTCTTGGTATTTCCCTAGATTTTTCATGGCCCTTATCGTCCAGTAACTTTCAGAGAAAGGATTCATAATAGGTAAATACTTTGAGACTCTGCATGTCTAAAATATAGGGGTTAAAATTGTAGGGTAGAGATTATTTTCCTTCAGAAGTTTTAATTTATTTTATTTCTTTAATTATTTTATATACTTCTTTTTATTTTTGCAATGTTTCCCCCCCTCCGCTCCCACCCCTGGTAATCAACAAATAAAGTTTCCTTCTATATATAAACCTTTCCTTGACTTTTACAATAATGAACTAATACAATATTTGTCCTGTGATTGACTTGCTTCACTCAGCATTATGTCCTCCAAGTTCATCCACATTACGTAGTATTTTGCAGATTCTACATTATTCTGTACTGTTGCATAATATTCCACTGTATATATGCACCACAGTTTGGTTATCCATTTTTCTGTTGATAGGCACCTAGGTTGTTTCCATCTTTTTGCTATCTTAAATCGTGGTATGATGAATGTAGGTGTGCGGTATATCTGTTCTAGTCCTGGCTCATACTTATTTAGGGTATATACCTAGTAATGGGACTGCTGGAACAAAAGGTATTTCTAACTCCTTTTTAAGGAATTGCCATACTGCTTTCCACAGTGGTTGTATCATTTGACAGTCCCATCAGCAGTGTATGAGAGTCCCAATCACTCCATATCTTGGCAAGTATTTGTTATTCTCTCTTTTGTTGAACTGTGCTATTAGTGCTGGGGCAAGATGCTCTCATTGTTGTTTTGATTTGCATCTCTCTAAAGGCTGATGATCGTGAACACTTCTTCACGTGTTTCTTGGTTGCCTGCATATCCTGTTTGGTGAAGTGTCTATTCACATCTCTTGTCCATTTTTTAACTGGATTGTTTGTCTTTTTGTGTTGAAGGTGTTATAGTTCTTATAAATTTTATAGATAAGCCCCTTGTCAGATATGTCATTGCCAAATATTTTTTTCCCAATCTGTAGGTTCTTTTTACTCTTTAGGAAAAGTCTTTGGAAGCACATAAAAGTTTAATTTTTAGAAGGTCCCATTCATCTAGTTTATCTTCTGCTGTTTGTGCATTTTGGATTACACTTAAAGTCCATTTATGCCATAAATTAGGGCCCCTACATTTGCCCCTAGCTTTTCCTTGAGAAACTTTATAGTTTTAGCTTTCACATTTAAGTCTTTGATCCATCTGGAGTTTGTCTTTGTGTGTGGTGTGTAGAGATATTGATTCATTTTTCTGCAAATAGATATCTAGTATTTCCAGCACCATTTGTTAAAGAGACCATCTCCTCTCCATTTAATGGATTTCAGCCCTTTGTCATAAAATCAGCAGACCATAGGTTGATTGATCTATTTCTGGGTTCTCAATTCTGTTCCACTGGTCTATGTGTCTGTCATTGTAAGAGTAACAGGCTGTTCTGACTACTGTGGCTGTATAGTAGGTTTTGAGATCTGGCAGTGTGAGACCTCTTACTTTGTTCTTCTTCAATAGTGCTTTGTTTATTTGAGACCTCTTTGCTTTCCATATAAAATTAGTGATTTTTTTTTTTTCCATCTCCTTAAAGATGTTGATGGGATCTAGATTGAGATTGGATTCAATATATAGATTGCTTTGGGTAATACATCAATCTTCCTATCCATGAGCATGGTATGTTCTTCCATTTATGCTGATCTCTTATGGTTCCTTGAAGTAGTCTTTTGTAGTTTTCTTTGTACAGGTTGTTTGTGTCCCTGGTAAGATTTATTCTCAAGTATTTTATTTTTCTGGTAGCTATTATAAATGGTATTGATTTCCTTATTTCTTTTTCAGCAATCTCTTTGCTGGTGTAGAGGAATCCAACTGATTTTTGGATGTTGATCTTGTATC
>NW_006922196.1:1008268-1011714 GCF_000298275.1 Orycteropus afer afer
TATGAGTCGTGTTTGACTCGACGGCACATAACAACAACAGCAGCAGCATAGCTCTTTCCAGGACCAGCCTGTTTGTTCTCCAGGCCACACTGTAGGTTATGCTGGGTTACCCTCAGCCCAAAACACTTTCTCTTCTTTGAACTTCTGCCCCATGAGCCTAGTCAAGTGGACCCAGGAGTATGTCTGAATTCATGGCTTTCACAGCCCCATCAATGTGACTATCAGATCCTCCTCCACCCTACCTTCGAGCCCACTCAGAGACTGCAAGCTGGTCTCCTCCCTCCAGGACCAGGTGTCATTCCCAGATGCCCACTCTGTCTCTTGCCCTCTACTCTTACAGCAGCCCTACCCCTCATTAACCCCCACCAGGCCCCACACAGACCTAGGTACAGAGCAAAGCTTCAGCCCTCAAAGTTGGTGAGATCCAGAAGGAGGCAGAGGGCCACTGGGACAGGCAAAAAAGGGGCAGGAGACTTGATTGCAGAGCATAGGGAAAAGAAGTGCTTCTTGCTGGCATCAGGAGGCTGCCAAAAGCTGCCATCTCATCCCATAAGCAACATGCATTAGTATGCCAGGACTCTGCCTAGGCCATGACACCTTACTCACCACACAGGTCGACCCAAAGGAGTGAGTTAAGCATTCACATACTAGCTCAAAGTTTGGCAGTTCAAACCCACCCAGAGGCATCTTGGAGAACAGGCCTGGTAATCTACTTCCAAAAAAAGCAGCCACAAAAAGTCCCTATGGAGAACAGTTCTAGTCTGCACACATGAGTCAGAGTTCACTAACTGGCAACTGGTAAGGCCTCAAAGAGAAAGTGGGGAACCTGGATAACTCATGCCAAACTTGTGGCATGAAAGGAATCCCTCTTTGACCAAGAGGCCCAAGCAGAAGCAGTGGCCTCTAAGAGTGGAACAGCAGAGACCAGCACCCCTGGAATGTTTCCTTTTAGGCTCCTGTGCCCCTTCCCCTTCATTTGGTTCCTACATCCATTCACCTATGTCCACCTCCACCAGGAGTCCCAGGCCCCTGATTCCAGAGAGCCTCCTCCAACCCTCACTGGCCAAATATGGTGTCCACTCCTACCTTTCCAGAGCACCCTTCTCCTTTGGCTCCTCCTGGTTTCCTATCCTTACCTCAGTGGCTTCTCCAGGTAGGCTTCTGTACCTCCCATCTCCTCCTGCCCTTCTCCCTTCCTCCTCATACCACTCATCTCAGGAGAACCCAGGCCCTCCCTTGTGCCTTCCTAGTTTGCTTTTAAAACTCCCTCTCTCAGACCATCTCCACCCACTAGGCTTGTGTATACCCATAAACCCAGTGGACATCTGCAGCTGGGTGTCTTGCCACCAGCTCTGTCTCAATATAGCCAAACTGCATCATCATCCCTCCATAACTGGCTATCTCATGGGCACATGGTCCTTCCATCAGAGTTCCTCCTTCAATCAGCATGGTGGGCCTGTTAGAAACCAGCTACCCCAGCTTCCCTCCCTCCACCTCACTCTCAGAGCCCATCAGCCAGCTACTTCCTCCCGACCACGGGATAACACAAGAGAACTCCAGGTCCTCCCTCCATCACACATGACTGACACCTCTCTCTAGACTACTACAACACTCTACAGCAAGTCTCCCAACTCTGCTGGCCACTTTAACCATTTTCCACAGCACTGCAGAAAAGCCTTGTTGAAATACAACCCGACCAGGCCCCTCTTCCTAGCTCACACCTCTTCACTGGCCTCCTTCTGCCCTTGGGTAAGACCCAAACCTCCAGGCTTAAATGCTTCTGCCTCCCCCTCCTGCTTCACTTCCCCACTCCAGGTGGCTTACCTCTGGCCCCTCCCCCACATCCCGTGCAGCCCATAAGGGAACCAGCCTGTGTTAAGATGCAAGTACTGCAATCCCACACTGAGCTAGGGGATGGGCCCACAGTAAGACAGAAGTGGAGTCTCCTGAAGACAGTGAGAGTAAGGCTCCAGCAGGCAAGTGCCCTCCTCCAGGGCAGGCATGCTTCTCAGCAACTCTCTTGCCCAACTGTGCAGGGACACTGAGGCAGTACAGCGCCCAACAAATGATATTTTTATTTGTTTATTTTTATAACAAAAGCAATGTAAGTTCAATATATAATGAAATTAAGATTGTCACATAAGCTAAAAGGATATTAAACCACTTATGCCTCACTGCTTCTGTTAACTAACTTCTGTTATCATGCTATTGAATTCTATTTAAAGATTTTTATAAAAATGGGATCATAGTGTTATCGATCTTTTTTCATTACAGTATAACTCATCATGATTATGACATCATAATTTGTAAGCATTCACATTATTTTTTAATTTTATTGTGCTTTAGGTGCAAATTTACAGAGCAAAATTTGTTTTACATTCAACATTTCGTGTGTATTTGATTTAATGCCCGATTACTTTCCCTGACCATAACAAACTCTCCTCCCCTCCAGTCCTTGTGACTACCCTCTCCCTGTCTTTCTTAATCATGCACTCCTATAGGAGCTCTGGTAGCATACTGCCTAAGGCACTTGACTCCTGACCAGAAGGCTGGCAATTCAAACCCACCAGTCACGCCTCGGAAGGAAGATGGGGCATCTACTTCCAAAGTGATACTGCCTCGGAAACCCAAGGAGGGGTTGTTATGAGTTGGGTCTGACTCGACATCACATAACAACAACAACAACATCTGTGCAGCTTCTTTCTATGTGAATGCTGTCCCTCTGGTGTCCCATAGCTGATTGCTCTAAGGGGTATATCTCCCTAGAGTAGGTGGGTGCCTTGCCTTGGGATAGGTATTCTGCATGTAGGTCATTCTACTGTTGGGCTAAGAGCCAATCCATAGAAGTGAGTCCAATTCTATGCTTGAAGGGTAAGCCAGGGCCATAATAATAATTCTGATCCTTTTTGTGTTTTTGTTCCACTTTTTCCCTCCCACTCTATCCAGGATCTCCAGGTTTGATCCTTTTCAAAGCAGTTGGCATTGGTAGCTGGGTACCAGGACTTCTTGTCTCAAGGTCCTTCATATCCTTGGACTAATTGTTTCCAGATGCCTTGATTTTCTTCACTCTTCTTTTGCTTCAGACGAGGGGAGACCAATAGTTGCATCTTAGATGGTTGCCCGAAAGCTTTTAAAATCCCAATCACTACTCTCCAAAGCAGGTTGTGAAACAAGATTTTTGTGTACTATGTTGTGCCAATTGAGCTTGGTACCCTTAAGACTATGGTCCTGAGTCATCAGGGCTGGTGATTCTCTCTTTCAAGGTATATGGTTGTCTCTGAGAGGTTTATATTATTTTAATGGGCTCTATGAATATCGTATCATTTCTTTAAAGAATCCTACTATTATTCCTTTTGGTACAGTGACTCTGTGTATTCCTGCCATCTTCTCTTGATGTTTCCTGCATCATTCAATATTTTGCCCATAGAATCTCTCGATATTGCAAC
>NW_006922196.1:1017174-1033762 GCF_000298275.1 Orycteropus afer afer
ATTATAAATGGTATTGATTTCCTTATTTCTTTTTCAGCAATCTCTTTGCTGGTGTAGAGGAATCCAACTGATTTTTGGATGTTGATCTTGTATCCTGCCACTATGGCCAGTCTCTCAATTAGTCCCTTTTAGTGTCTTTGCTGAGTCTCTTGGGTTTTCTACATATAGGATCACATCATCAGCAGATAGAGAGGATAGTTTTACTTCTTCCTTACCAATTTGGATACTTTTGACTTCCCTTTCTTGCCTCATTGCTGTGGCTAGGACTTCCAGTGCAATATTGAATAGAAGTGGTGATAGAAGGCATCCTTGTCTGGTTCCTGATTGCAAGGGGAATGGCTTCAGTCTCTCTCCATTGAGAATAATGTTGACTGTTGATTTTGTGTATATGCCCTTTATTATGTTGATGAATGCCCCTTCTTTTCCTATATTGCTGAGAGTTTTTATCAAGAATGGCTGTTGGATTTTATCAAATGCCTTTTCTGCATCGATTGATATGATCATGTGGTTCTTTTCCTTTGTTTTATTTATGTGATGGATGACACTGATTGTTTCCTAATGTTGAACCATCCTTGAATACCTGGTATGAACCCCACTTGGTCATAATGTATTATTTTTTTTATATGTGATTGGACTCTGCTGGCTAGGATTTTGTTGAAGTTTTTTGCACCTGTATTCATGAGGGATCTTGGTCTGCAGCTTTCCTCTTGAGTGATATCTTTGTTTGGTTTTCTTGTCAAGGTTATGCTTACTTCATAAAATGAATTTGGGAGGATTCCAACCTTTTCTATGTTCTAGATTTGTCTGAGTAGCCTTGGTGTCAGCTCTTCTCTGAACGTTTAGTAGAGTTCTCCAGTGACACCATCTGGGCCAGGGCTTTTTTGTTGGAAATTTTTTGATGACCTATTCAGTTTCTTCTTTTAGTATACCAAAAACCAAAACCAATCCCACTGCTGTCAAGTCAGATCTGACTCTTAGCAAACTTGGGTTTCCAAGGCAGTTATCACTATGGAAGTAGATTGCCCAACCTTCCTCCCGAGGAGTAGCTGATAGGTTTGAACTGCCAAGCTTCTGGTTAGCAGTCAAATGCCTTAAGTACTATGCCACCAGAGCTCCCTCTTTCGGTATGTGTCTGTTCAAATTGTCCACCTCAGTCTGTGTGAGTTTAGGTAAGTACTATGCTTCTAGAAATATGTCCATTTCTTCTAGATTTTCAAATTTGTTGGAATATAGTTCTTCATAGTGTCCTAATATTATCCTTTTAATTTCTGTTGGTTCTGTTGTGATGTTGCCCAATTCATTTCTTATTCATGTTGTTTCTATTATCTCCTTCTTTTCCTTTGCTAAATTTGCCAGTGGTCTGTCAGTTTTATTAATCTTTTCAGAAAACCAATATCTACTCTTGCTGATGTTTTCTATTGTCTATCTTCTGTTTCATTTATTTCTGCTCAAATCCTTGTTATTTCTTTTCTTCTGGTGATTATATGTGTTTTTGCTGCTCTATTCCTAATTTTTGGAGATGTTGGGTAAGATGTTGATTTTGGCTCTTTCTCCTTTTTTGATGTTTTCATTTATTGCTATAAATTGGCCTTTGATCACTGCTTTCACTGTGTCCCAGAGATTTTGGTATGTTGTGTTTTCATTCTCGTTTGATTCAAGGAATTTTTTAATTTCATTTTTTATTTCTTCTATTACCCAGTCATTTTCAGTGAGGTGTTATTCAGTTTCCATGTGTTTGCTCTTTTTCTGTTGACCTTCCTATTGTTGATTACTGCATGTGATCTGAGAAGATGCTTTGCAGTATTTCATTGTTTTTCAATTTATTAAGACTTGCTTTGTGCCCCAACATATGGTCTCTATCATGAAGAATGTTCCATGTGCACTAGAAAATATATATTGTGCTGTTGTTGGGTGAAGTGCTCTGTAGATGTCTATAAGGTCAATGTTTCATTCTTTTGCATCTTCGTTGAGTTTCTTTCCAGTTGTTCTATCTTTGATTGAAAGTGGTATATTAAAGTCTCCTACTATGACTGTGGAGTCATCTATTTGTTTTTTCAATTCCACTAATGCCTGATTTGTGTATTTTGGGGCTCTTTCATTAGGTCCATGTATATTCATTATGGTTATATTCTCTTGTTCAATTGATCCTCTAATCATTATCTTATGTCCTTCCTTGTCTCATATGATGGTTTTTATCTTAATGGCAATTTTATCAGATATTAATACTGCTACTGCTCTTTTATTGTTGCCATTTGCTTAATGTATTTTTTTCCAATCTTTGATTTTTCAGCCTATTTCTGTCTTTCTCTCTAAGGTATATATCTTACAGACCGTATATTGATGGGTTCTGTTTTCTTATCCAGTCTGCAACTCTCCATCTCTTGAGTGGTGCATTTAATCCATTAATATTCAGTGTAATTATTGACAAGTATGAATTTTTTCTCTTATTTTGTCATGTGTTATTTCATCGTGTTACTGATTTCTTTGTTCCACATAAGTTTCACTGCTGAGCCCATTTTGTTTATGAATTGTGTTATCATTTCCTTCATTGCTATTGTTTTAGTATTTGCTAAATATTTGTGCTTTCTTTCTTTTTTACTTCAATGTGAAGGCTTATCACTTTTCATTGAGGTTACCCTGTGATTTATAATTTTCTTCCCAAGTTTAGAACAGCTCATTTCTATTTTGCAGCTATCCTGACTTCCTCACCATTTAGAAGTTCTGTAGCTACACAAATTTCTCCCTATTTTTGGTCTGTAGATGTCCTCATTTGCCAATTGATGTCCTGGGTTCTCTGTTTACAATCTTGTAGACTTATTTATTTTGGATACTGCCATAACTGAATTGGTTTCTGGGTTATGTCATCATGTGTGTTAGTGGTCATTTGTTCTTTCCTGTTGTTGATTCTCTGTCCAAAGGACTCCCTTTAACACCTCTTATAAGATTTCTCTGGCTTTAAAAAATTCCTGTAATTTCTGCTTATCTGCAATGGTCCTAATTTCACCATCATATGTGAAGGACAATTTTGCTGGATATATAATTCTTGGTAGGAAATTTTTTCTTTCAGGGTTTTATATATACCATCCCATTGTCTTATCTGAATAGTTTCTGCCGAGAAATCACAGCATCGTCTTATTGGCTGCCCTTTGTAGGTAACTCTTCATTTTTCCCATACTGCTTTCAGGATTCTTTCTTTCTCTTTGGTTTTGGTGAGGTTGATGATGGTATGTCTTGATGATTATCTTTTTATGTCTATCCTGTTTAGCATTCCTTGGACTTCTTGAATGGATATATTGTCCTCTTTCATCACATTGTGGAAATTCTCTTTCAATAAATCTTCGAAAATTTTCTCTATGGTTTTATTTGTCTCTTCCTGCTCTGGAATTCTGATTACATGTAGGTTACTCCTTTTTATGGTATCCCACATGAACCTTAGGTTTTCTTCATTTTATTTTAATCTTTTTTTTTTTTTTTTGATAGATCCCTTTCCAAAGAAAGTACTGATGTTTCTTTTCTTCAATGTCATTAATTCTGTTTTCCATTGATTCAATTCTACTCCTTTGGCCATTCAATGTGTTCTATTTCTGAGAATTTAGTATTAATCTTCTGGATTTTTATCTGTAGATTTTGTATAATTTCTAATTATTCATTTATTTTATCATTTTGTTTTTGTATTGTCTTTCAAAATTGTTCTAGGGTTTTCTCTGTATTTTCCTCAATTTTGTCAGTGTTTTCCTTGATCTGTCTCTCAATCCATTGAAAGTAACTAAATATAATTCTTTTGAATTATGTATCAGGGAGTTCCAATGCTGCTTCTTCCTCAGGGATGTGTTCTGGGTCTGTATCTTGTTCCCTTCTTTCACCTGCTTTATCTTGCACTTCTTTGTGTGGAGTGTGATGGTCTTTTGTCTTTGAGACATTGTGTTTTTGAGTTTTTATTTAACTGGTGATTGTACATTGGAGTGATTCACCCAAGATTCTCGTTTTCTTTGTTTCATTTGGATGTATCATGTAACCAGGTTACTGTGCTCCTCTATTCGCTCATTGGCAGGACTTATGCACTCACCACCTGTCTCCTTTCCAGTCATCAGCCTTCCTTATGTCCATGCCATCTTTGGCAAGAGGAGCCTACTCGTAGGTCCCTGGAATCTGAGCATGACTGTGTCACTTTAAATATCTAAGATGACCACTGCTTGTAAACAGTGAAAATGGCCATGCCCAGCTGCTGCTTGTAAACATTCAAAATGGCTGCACCCTCTGGGCAGCCAAATTTCCACAGCACAGTTTGTCTCTTTCTTTGCTGTTTTTCTTTTCACTTGTCAGCTACCTGTGCAGTAGTCCATGCACCCCTTGGTGATCAGGGCCAATTTTTAGGTTAAGTCTCAGGTCCTAACACCACTTGGAAATATTCAAGCTGTCCATGCTGTCAGGACAGCTGACAGTCCACAGCTCTGTTTGTCTCCTAACTCACTGTTTTCATTCAGGTTATTCTACTTTGTGGTGTTTAATTCACTTCTGTATCCTTCCTTTCAAAGCTCAGGGCTTCAGAATTATCTTCTATATATATGTTAATTGGCTCATCTTTTCTTTGTTAAAAGGGCCTGTGTAGTTTGTCTGCCTGTTCCACCATCTTACCAAAAGTCTCCTTTAGAATTCTTTTTTATGGAACACTCTAACATGTTTTGACTTCCAGTGTTGCTACTAAGAAATCTGATGCACAGGTATTTACTGAGTGCCAGCTTTTACCAGGTAGTGTTCCAGGCATTCCATAAAAAGTAAACCTACTGCTATCAACTGGATTCTGACACATACCGGCCCCCATTGGGTTTCCAAGAATGTAAATCTTGATGGAAGGAAACTGCCTCACCTTCCTCCCACAGAGCAACTGGTGGGTTTGAACTGCTAACTTTCTGGTTAGCAGTGAAATCCTTACCCACTATACCATCTGAGTTCTCAAATGGTTAAGGCACTCAGCTGCTAACGGAAAGACTAGATGTTGGAATGCAGAGGTGCCTGAGAAGAAAGGACTGGTCATCTACTTCTCAAAAATTCAACCACTGAACACCCTTTAGAGCAGAGCTGTACTTTGATATATGGAGAGTTACCATGAGTTGGAGTTCCCTGAACAGAAATTGTTATTGGTTCTAGACACTGATGATTCAGCAATTAACAAAGGTGCCATACAGGGGCTCTATCACGGGGCTACATTCTTGGAAGTAGGAAAGGGGGCAAGACAAAATAATGAATGCAGCAATGTGGTATGTTAGACAGGGTACATCAAATGAAGTAGAGTAAGATTGGGAAAGGGTGGCCTCAGGAGATAGGAAATCCTGGGCCCTTAGGGTGACTGATCTCAACAAGGAAAAAGGCACTAAGAAGTCTGATGCCCATGATTCCCATTGGTATATGAACCTCACAGTGGCATAGATGGATCTTTGTTTTTCATTCCTTGAGCTGGGCACCTGACCTGAATCTGGAATCCTGCACTTTCAGTTTCAGAAGTTATTTCTTATATTATTATCTTGTAATGGTTCCTTTCACACCATTTCCTTTGTTCTCTGCAATTCCTATACTGTTTGCTGCCTGACTGTGGCAGTTTTGTTCGGGTGTCAAACTGGGCCTGGAAAAGTGGCTGTGTAGCTGGTGGTAGTTATTCCCCATAATGAGACAGGCAATCAATTCTATGATGGGATCTACCACAAGCATCTGAGTAGCTGCCTTTGGGATGTGGTCTGCTTCCTGTATATAAGGAGAAGCCTCGGGAATGGAATCTAGCCTACGGCACACTTGGACCCTGCATGTAGCCATGTCGTTGCTCAAGAGCCTGCTATGCTGTGCTGATCTTGGGACTTAAAATGGACTTGAGTTAATGGCCTGCTGTGTGGTTTGGTGACAAAGGGACTGTGCCTTTTTACTTGTCAGTCTTAGACTTGGCAGCCTCGCAGACAGCAGCTGTCTGAAGGAAGAAAAGCCTCTGGCTTCAGTGGGCTGGGAGCTGGAGGCAGAGCTGAAGCTCATGGCTGAGGGGCCTTCACCCATCCCCTAGAGCCTTGCACTCTGAACTTGGACTTAAAGCCTCCAACCTGTAAGAGAATAAACTCCTGTTTGTTAAATCCATCCCATTTGTGGCATATTCTTGTCAGAGCAGCACTAGGTAACGAGAACACTGACATTCTCTTTTCATTTCCTCCCCATTTCCCATTTCTTGGTCTTTAAGTTTTCAGAGATACTTCCTCAACTTTATCTTTCAACCCTTCTGATGATTTCAAACTCTTGTATTTTGTAAAATTTCAAACAGTTAGAAAAGCAGAAAAATAAAAATATACAGTCCCAATCAAAACTCTAAGCAAAAAAGGAATAGAAGGGACATTCCTCAACATAATAAAGGACATCTATGCAAAACCAACAGCCAACATTATACTCAATGGAAAGACAATGAAACCATTCCTCTTGCAAATAAATAGAACCAGACAAGGACAGCCTCTATCACCACTTCTATTCAACATTGCACTGGAAGTCCTAGTCAGGGCCATAAGGCAAGAAAGGGAAATCAAAGGCATCCAAATTGGTAAGAAATAAATTGAACTATCTCTAGTTGGTGATGATATGATCCTATACCTAGAAATACAAAGAGACTCAGTCAAAAATCTACTGGAACTAACTGAGAGATTAAGCATCATGGCAGGATATAATAGCAATGTCCAAAAATCAGTTGTATTCCTCTACACCAGCAAAGAGACTGCTGAAAAATAAATAAGAAAATCAATACCGTTTGCAATAGCTAGCAAAAAAATAAAATACTTGGGAATAAATCTTACCAGGGACACAAAAGATCTTTATAAAGAAAACTATAAAAAATTACTTCAAGAAACCATAAGAGATCTGCATAAATGGAAGAATATCCCATGCTCATGGATAGGAAGATTGAACATTGTGAAAATGTCAGTTCTACCCAAAGCAATCTATACATTCAATGCAATCCCAATCCAGATCCCATCAACATTCTTTAAAGATATGGAGAAACCAATCACTAACTTTATGTGGAAAGGAAAGACACCTTGGGTAAGCAAAGCACTACTGAAGAAGAAGAACAAAGTAGGAGGTCTCACACTGCCAGATCTCAAAACCTACTATACAGCCACAGTAGTCAAACCTGCCTGGTATTCATATAAGGACAGACACATAGACAAATGGAATAGAGTTGAAAACCCAGAAACAGATCCATCAACCTATGGTTAGCTGATCTTTGACAGAGGACCAAAATCCATTAAATGGGGAAGATTGTTTAATAAATGGTGCTGGCAAAACTGGATATCCATTTGCAAAAAAAAAAAAAGAAAGAAACAAGATCTGTATCTCACACCATATGCAAAAACTACCTCCAGATGGATCAAAGACTTAAATGTGAAATCTAAAACTATAGAGTTCCTCAAGGATAAACTAGGGGCAAATTTAGGGGCCATAATATATGGCATAAATAGACTATCAAGTATAACCCAAAATGCACAAACAGCAGAAGAAAAACTAGATGAATGGGACCTTCTAAAAATTAAATTTTTATGTGCTTACAAAGACTTCTCCAAAAGAGTCAAAAGAGAACCTACAGATTGAGAAAACATATTTGGCAAAGACATATCTGACAAGGGACTGATCTCTAGAATTTATAGAAAATGCCAACACCTCGATAACAAATAGACAAATAATCCAATTAAAAATGGGCAGAAGACATGAATAGACACTTAACCAAGGAGGAAACTCAGGTGGCCAACAAACATATGAAGAAATGCTCATGATCATTAGCCATTAGAGAGATGCAAATCAAAACAACAATGAGATACCATCTAGCACCATCACTAGTAGCAAAGTTCACAAGACAGAAAATAACAAATGCTGGTGAGGATGTGGGGAGATTGGTACTCTCATACACTGCTGGTGGGACTGTAAAATGGTACAACCATTGTGGAAAGTGGTAAGGCAATTCCTTCAAAAGTTGGAATTAGAAATACCATTTGACTCAGCAAGTCCATTACTAGGTATATACCCTAAAGAAGTGAAAGCCATGACAAGAACAGATATATGCACACCCATGTTCATCGCAGCACTATTTACAATAGCCAAAAGAGGGAAACAACCTAGGCATCCATCAACTGAAGAATGGATAACCAATCGTTGGTACATACACATAATGGAATACTATGCAACCCCAAAGAATAAACTAGAATCGGCAAAACACCGCATAACATGGATGAACTTGGAAGACATTATGCTGAGTGAAATAAGTCAATCAAAGAAGGACAAATATAGTATTAGTTCATTGTTGTGGAGGGTCAAGGAAAGGTTTATCTATGGAAGCAAATTTTCTTTGTTGCTTACCAGGGGTGAGAGGGGAGGGGAGGGAACACTGTTAGACAGGTAGAGAAAAGTACTGATTTGGGTGAAGAGAAGGGCAATGTACCAAATGTGAGTGATCAATATGGTGGCACTGAGGAAGAGGAAGACTTAGAGAGGTACATGGGAGGTACAGACAACAAAGATGAACCCTTTTGCACATACAGTACTGCGTTGTCAGTGAAGGCAAACATAGGTATATGGGTGGATAGATGGATGGACAGGCTGAACTATTAGTTATGCATATGAAGCGGGAAGTGTACCCAAGACCATGTATAGGGTTGGCAGACAATGAACCTATAAGTGTATTTGTATGATCTGAATTCCCAGGTGTATAGTATAGCTGACAAGGGACAAGGCTGTAGTCACATCTTGGTCACAGTCACCTACCCAGAGGGACCAAGTAGTTGAACCTGTGGGCTTGGGACCACAGTCACAGGGCACATCAAGGTCAATTGGCATAATATACTCACAAAACATTGTTCCACCTCCTACTTTGGCAAGTAGTGACTGGGATCTTAAAAGTTTGCAAGCAGCCATCTACATGCAATGATGAGTCTCTCCTCATCCTGAGCAAAGAAGAATGAAGGAAACCAAAGATTCATGGAAAGACAGTCCTAGCAACTGGGTACAATATGCAATCTGCAGCCTATACGACTATGAGACCAGAAGAACTAGATGGTGCCCGGCTACCACTGTCAACCACTCAGAGGGGAATCTATGTAGGAGTTCCTGGATAGAGTGGGAGAACAATGTGGAAAAAAACTCAAAATCACTTGGGAAAAAAAGGGGGGGGGTATCAGGTTTGCTGGTCTGATAGAGCTTGGTGGAACCACTCAGATTATGGCCCCTAGCTGCCCTTCAGTTCTGCAATGGAACCCACACCTGTGGCTTCCAGCCAACCAAAAGACAGGCATATGACTTGAACATTTACCTGAGGTAGAAACACTGCTTGGAGAGAACAATCATGTGAGAAAGAAGGGCTGCTTATGCACAGGAAGACAGCTCAGGAGGCAGGAGTACATGGAAGGATGGACACAAGGAAGAGGTAACTATGGGGAGGAAGTAGGAGGGAAGTGGGGTAAATTGTAGTCAATGTCATGAGACAAAGTGTATGTGAACTGCTGTATGGAATGTGAATTTGCTCTTTAAACTTTTACCCAAATCCCATGTTAAAAAAAAAAAAAAATTAAAAAGAAAAGAACTGTACAAAATGAAAGCAGGAAAAAAAAAAAAAGAATATATGGTCCCATCTCCTTAATTATCATCTTGATAAAAATTTTGCCACATTTGTTTTATCTGTTTGTCTTTGCTTTTTAAGATAAATTAAAAACATAATAATATTTCCTCCCTAAATATTCCAATATGCATCTCTAAAAATAAGAACATTTTTCGATAAAACCATGAAACTATCAATTTAACTAAAAATTATTTGTTATTAATAAAATATCTTGTTGTTTTTGTTAAATGCCCTCAAGATAGTTCTGCCTCATAGCAACCCCATGTACAACAGAAACACTATCCAGTCTTGCACTATCCTCATAGTAGTTGCTATGCTTGAGGCCATGATTGCATCTACTGTGTTAATCCATTTCATTGACAGTGCTCCCCTTTTTTGCTGACCCTCTAACTTTACCAAGCATGATACCATCCTACACTGGCGAGTAGCGATTGGGGTCTTAAAAGCTCTCAAGCGGCCATAAGTGAAATAAGTCAATCAAAGAAGGGACTGGTCACTCTTGATAACATGTCCATAGTATGACAGACAAGTCTGGCCATTCTTGCTTCTGAGGAACATTCTGGCTGTACTTCCTCCAGGATAGATTTGTTCCTTCTTCTGGCAGTCTATGTATATTCAATTTCTTTTGCCAACACCATAATTCAAATGTATAAATCCTTTGGCACTCTTCCTTATTTATTGTCCAGCTTTCATATGCATATGAGGTGACCGAAAATACTATGGATTTGGTTAGGTGCACCTTAGTTTTTAAAGTGACAACTTTGATATTTAACACTTTAAAGAGTCTTTTGCAGCACATATGCCCAATTCAACATGTCATTTGATGTCTTCCATGGGTGTGAATGGTGTATCCAAGTAAAATGAAATTCTTAACAACTTCAATTTTTTCTCCATTTATCATGATGTTGCTGACTGGTCTAGTTGCAAGAATTTTTGTTTTCTTTATACTGAAGGACAATCCATACTGAAGACTGTAGTCTTCAATCTTCATCAGAAAGTACTTCAAGTCTTCTACACTTTAAGCAAGCAATGTGTCTTCTGCATATCGCAGGTTGTTAATGAGTCTTCCTCCAGTACTGATGCTGTGTTCTTCTTCAATAGTGCAGCTTCTTAGATTAGTCGGTCATCTAATACTCAATTTTTATTCAAATTACCTACATTATATCCAAGTTTCATCAAACAAACAAAGAAATCTGCTTTGGAAGAATTACAGGTGGAATGCTCCTTGGAAATGAGCATGGTGAGCCTTCACTGTTTGTACTTTGGTCACGTTGTCAGGAAGGACCAGTCCCAGGAGAAGGTATCATGCTTGGTAAAGTTAGAGGGTCAACAAAGAAGAGGAAGAACCTCAATGAGCTAGATGGACATTGTGGCTACAACAATAGGCTCAAGCATAGCAAGGATTGTGAGGATACCACAGGACTGGGCAGTGTTTCATTCTGTCGTACATGGAGTAGCTATGAGTTCAGACTGACTCAACAGCACCTAGCAACAACAACAAATCATCTTACACTTTTTTTTTTTTTTTTACAGAGCAGAGTTTTGTTTTACATACAACATTACATGTACATTTAGTTTCACTCTCCATTTACCATCCCCAACACTCTCCTCCCCTCCCTGCCCAGTAACCTTCCCTTCCCTTATACCCCTCACAGTTATGCACTCCTGTGTGTCCTGCATTTCCTCCATGTGAATGTTGCCCCTCCGGTGCCCCATGGTCAACTGCTGCAAGAGATGCATTTCGATAGAGTATGTGGATGCATCACCCTGGGTTTCAGCGGTCTGTGTGTACATCTTGTTTACTATTGGGCTGAGAGTAAGTTTTATTCCAGGCCAGAATGTATCCCAGGGTCATAGTATTGGGGGTCTCACCAGACTTCATCTGAGCAGTAATTCTGGTCATTATAGAGTTTTTGGGTTTTCTTCCATGTTCTTCCTCCCACTCCATCCAGGATCTCCAGATTTGATCCTTTCCTGAGTGGTTGGCATTAGTAGCCGGGCACCATGTAGTTTTTCTGGTCTCGAGGGCCATCATGTCCTAGGGCTGATTGCTTCCAAATGACCTTGGTTTAATTTTTTGCCCTCTTCTTCACTTGCAACACTAGGAGACCATTAGCTGCATCTTAGGTGGCCACTTGAGAGCTTTTAAGACCCCAGTCGCTACTCGCCAGTGTAGGATGAGGAACAAAACTTTTATGTATTTTGTTGTGCCAACTGAGTCTGGTGTCCCCCAGTACTATGGTCCTGAGACAGTAGATCCATTGGATCTCTCTCCCACAGTGTCTGGGTGTCAGTGAGGGAATATTCTATGTCTGTCTTCTATTGCTTCTGTAAGGACTGCATGTATTTGTATCACTGGTATCTGTGCAAGATTAGCCTCCACTGAACCTATCCTTGATCTAGAGTATGCTCCTGTTCACTGACCCCTATCTGATCTCAGATGTTTCTGTGTTTATCTATAGCTTGGTGTTTGGTGTTAATGGTGATGCATTATTGTGGATATACTGGTTGGTAGTAGGATCTGTTGTCTATCTCTTATGTGCACAATTTGGTGCCCTCCCCCTTTCTAATGTTATCATAGTAGTCACAGACCACCACAACCCTCCACTTACCCACGTCAGTGTGTGGGCCCCAACTAGCCCAAAATTAATCCCCCCTCTTCCTTCCCCACTCCGGTAACTTACCTACAAAGTGAGTTCCCTTTCTTAAGCAAACCCTTCTTTGTCTTTTTACAGTAATGGGCTCATACAGTATTTGTCCTTCTGCAATTGACTTATTTCACTCAGCATAATGTCCTCCAGGCTCATCCACATTGTGAGATGATTTGCATATCCTTCATTGTTTTTTAATGTAGCATAGAATTCAATTCTGTGAATGTACCATAATTTGATTATCCATTCATCTGTTGATGGGCATTTAGGTTGTTTCCATCTCTTTGCTATACTGAATTGTGCTGCAATGATCACAGGTGTGCATATGTCTGTTCATGTACTGCTGCCTCTCACCTCTTTAGGATATATTCCTATTAATGGAATTGCTGGGTAAAATGGTATTTCTATTTTCAGTTTTTAAGGAAAGGACATACCATATGCCATAATGGTTGTACTATTTTACAATCCCACTAGCAATGCAAAAGAGTTCCAATTTTCCACAACCTCATCAGCATTTGTTATTTTCTGTCCTGTTGAACTTTGCTATTATTGCTGGAGTGAGATGATATCTCATCATTTTGATTTGCATCTTTCTGACTAATGATTGTGAGCAATTCCTCATGTGTTTGTTGGCCACCAGCATATCATCTTTAGAGAAGTGTCTGTTCAAGTCTTTTGCCCCTTTTTGAATTGCATTGTCTGCCTTTTTGGTTTTGAGGTGTTGAAGTTTTCTATAGATTTTGGAGGTAAGTCCTTTGTCAGATATGTCATGGGCAAACATTTTCTCCCAATTTGTAGGTTCTCTTTTGAACGTTTTGATGAAGTCTTTCAATGCGCATAAATTTAATTTTTAAAAGGTACCAGTCATCTAGCTTCTCTTCTACTTCCTTTGCATTCTGGATTATGTTTTATAGTTTATTTATGCTGTAAACTGGAGCTCCTAAACTTGCCCCTATCTTAGCTTTGATGAATTTTATAGTTTTGGGTTTTACATTTAATTCTTTGATCCAGGTTAAGTTTGTTTTTGTGTATGAGGTGAGGTATGGGTCTTGTTTCATTTTTCTGCAAGTGGATAACCAGTTTTGCCAGCACCATTTCTTAAAGAGGTTATCTCTTCCCCATTTAATGGGTTTTGGACCTTTGTCAAAGATCAGGTGTCCATAGATAGATGTGTCTATTTCTGGACTTTCAATTCTGTTCCACTGGTCTATCTGTCTATCATTGTACCAATAATACCCTGTTCTGACTACTGTGCCTGTATAGTAGGTTTTAAGATCCAGGAGTGTGAGACCTCCCACTTTGTTCTTCTTTGGAAGTGCTCTGCTTATCTGAGGTCACTTTCTTTTCCATATGAAGTTAATAATTGGTTTTTCCATGTCCTTAAAACTTTTGCTGGTATCTGGATTGGGATTGCATTAAATGGGTAGATTGCTTTAGGTAGTATTGACATTTTCACAATATTCAATCTAACTATCCAGGAACAAGGCAGGTTCTTTCATTTATGTAGAGCTCTTCTTGTCTCTTGTAGTAGTAGTATATATTTTCTTTATATAGGTCATTCGTGTCTCTGGTAAGGTTTATTCCTAGATTATTTCATCTTTTTAGTAGCTATTGTGAATGGTATTGCTTCCCTTCTTTCTTTAGCAGAGGTCTCTTTGTTGGTGTAGGGGAATCCAAGTAATTTTTGTATGTTGACCTTGTATCCTGCCACTTTGCTGAACCTCTCTATTAGTTCCAGTAGTTTTTTTGCTGAGTCTCTTGGGTTTGCTATGTATAGGATCATATCATGCACAAATAGAGATAGTTTTACTTCCTTTTTGCCAATTTGTATGAAGTTTATTTCTCTTTCTTGCCTTACTGCCCTGGCCAGGACTTCCAATACAATGTTAGATAAAAGTCATAACAGAGGGCATCGCTGTCTGCTTCCCATTCATAAGGGGAATGCCTTGAGTCTTTCTCCATTAATAATGATATTGGTCGTTGGTTTGGAATATATGCCTTTTATTATGTTGAGGAATTTCCCTTCTATCCCTATTTTGCTGAGAGTTCTGAACAGGAATGGATGTTGGATTTTATCAAATGCCTTTTCTGCCTCAATTGATATCATCATATGGTTCTTTTGTTTTGTTTTGTTTACGTGGTAGATTACATTGATTGTTTTTCTGATGTGAACCATCCTTGCATACCTCATGTGAATCCCACTTGGTCAGGATGTATTATTTTTTTGGTATGTTGTTGGATTCTGTTGGCTAGGATTTTGTTGAAGATTTTTGCCTCTACATTCATGGGGGATATTGGTCTGTAGTTTTCCTTTCTCCTGGTGTCTTTCCCTGGTTTTGGCATTAGTGTTATGCTTGCTTCATAAAATGAGTTTGGGAGTATTCCATCTTTTTGTATGTTCTGGAATAGCTTGAGTAGTATGGTGTCAACTATTCCCTGAATATGTGGAAAAAATCTCCAGTGAAGCCAACAGGGCCAGGACTTTTCATTGTGGGGATTTTTTTTTTTATGACCTGCTCAACTTCTTCCTTTGTTAAAGGTCTGTTCAAGTATTATATCTCTGAGTGGGACAGTTTATGTAGGTCTTGTGATTCTAGAAATGTGTCTCTCTTCTAGGTTCTCAACTCAGTTGGAGTAAAATTTTTCATAATATTCTGTCACTATCTTTTTATTTCAGTTGGTTCAGCTGTGATGACACCCTTTTTGTTTACTATTCTTGCAATTTGCATCTTCACTTCTTTTCTTTGTGAGATTTGCCAATTGTTTGTCAATTTTGTTAATCTTTTTGAAGAATCAGCTTTTGTTTTCTATATTGATTTATTTGTTTTCTGTTTCATTTATTTCTGCTCTGATCTTTATTATTTCCTTACTTCTGGATACTTAAGGATTCTTTTCCTGTTCTTTTTCTAGTTGTTGGAGTTGTTGACTTAGCACACTGATTTTGATTCTTTCCTCTTTTTGATGTATGCATTTATTGATATAAACTTACCTCTGAATACTGTATTTGCTGTCTCCCATAGGTTTTGGTATGATGTGTCTTCATTCTCTTCTTTTCCTAGGAATTTTTTAATTTCACTTTTTATTTCTTCTATTACCAAGTAATTTTTGAGCAGTGAATTGTTCAAATTTCATGTTTGATGTTTTTTTCCTTGATCTTTCTATTATTAATTTATAATTTTATAGCATTGTGGTTCAAGAAGATGCTTTGTAGTATTTCAATATTTTTTTAAATTTATTGATGCTTGTTTTATATCCTAGCATATGATCTATTCTGGAGACAGATCAATGTGCACTGGGGAAGAATGTGAATTGTGCTTCTATTGGGTGGAATGTTCTGTATATGTCTATGAGATGGAGTTGGTTGAAGTGTTCTTGAGATCTACTGTATCATTGTTGAGTTTTTTTTCTAGTTGATGTGTCCCTCCTTGAAAATAGTTTGTTAAAGTCTCCTACTACTATGGTAGAATTGTTTATTGTCCCTTTTAATTCAATTAATATTTGCTTCACATATTTTGGAGCACTTTCATTGTGTGTATAGATATTATCATAATATCTTCTTTGTCAACTGACCCTTTCAGCACCACATAGTGTCCTTCTTTGTATTTTAAGTTGTTTTTTACCTTAAAGTCTATTTCATCAGAAATTAATATTGCCACTCCTGCCCTTTTTTGGTTAATGTTGCCTTAGTGTATTTTTTCCACCCCTTAACTCCTTTTTTTTTCTTTTAATTAATACACAATAACATGTTCGTTCCTTTCCTTTTTTTTGTTTTTTTTTTTTAATGTGATTTGGGTGAAGATTTACAGAGCAAATTCACTTTCCATACAGCGGTTTACATGACATTGACCACAGTTTACCACAATGCAACAGCTCCCTCCCACTTCCTCTCCACAGCTACCTCTTCCCTGTATCCATCACTCCATACACTCCTGCCCACTGAGCTGTCTCCCTGTGCATAAGCAGCCCTTCTTTCTCCCATGATTTTTCTGTCCAAGGAGTGTATCTACTTGAGGTAAATATTCAACTCATATGCCTGTCTTGTTTGGCTGGAAACCACAGGTGTGGGTTCAATTCCAGACCTAAAGGGCAGTCAGAGGCCATAGCCTCAGTTGTTCCAACAGACTCTATTGAACCAGCAAATCTGCGCCCACGTTTTTTTTTACCCTCAAAATGATTTTGAGTTTGTTCCACATTGTTCTCCCTCTCTGTTAAGGATCTCCTACATAGATCCCCTTCCAAGTGGATGACAGTGGTAGCCAGGCACCATCTAGTTCTTCTGGTCTCATAGTCATATAGGCTGCAGATCGGA
>NW_006922196.1:1039124-1076040 GCF_000298275.1 Orycteropus afer afer
AGAAATCAGAGCTTATTCTTACTGGCTGTCCTTTGTAGGTAACTTTTTGTTTTTCCCGTGTGGCTTTCAGGATTCTTGTCTTTGTCTTTGGTTTTGATGAGTTTGTTGATGATGTGTCTTGGTGATTTTCTTTTGTGCTCTATCTAGTTTGGGTTTGTTGGACTTCCTGAAAGGATATATCCTCATCTTTCATCATATCAGGGAAGTTCTCCCCCAGCAAATCTTGGACAATTTTCTCAGTGGTTTTCTTTTTTCCTTCCTGTTCTGGAATTCCAATGACATGTACGTTATTCCTTTTGATGCTATCCCACATGAACCTTAGGCTTTCTTCACTTCTTTTAATTTTTTTTTTTTTTCTTACTGATCCTTTTCCAAAGAAGTAGTCGAGTATTTGTCTTCAATCTCATTAATTCTGTCTTTCATTGCATCAATTCTACTCCTTTCCCTTCCAATGTCTTATCTGTTTCTAATAATCTAGTATTAATCTTCCAGATTTCTATCTGTAGATTTAGAATCAATTTTAATTTTTCATTTATTTTGTCATTTTGTTCTTGTATTTTCTTCCAAAATTCTTGTAAGCCTTTTTCTGTATTTTCTTTGTCTGTCTCTCAATCCTTTGAAGATACCTAAAGATAATTCTTTTGAATTCCTTATCAGAGAGTCCAATGCTGCTTCCTTCTAAGGGATGTGTTCTGAGTCTGTATCTTGCTCCCTTGTTTCTACCATTTTATCCTGCTTCTTTGTGTGACTGTGATGGTCTGTTGTCTCTGAGGAATCATGGCGTTTTTGTATTTAGATCTCTCAACTGTTTGGAAAGAGAAGCCAAGGGTGACTCAGACTCTTCTTGGTGGTTTTTTTATTGTTGGCCTGTTGGTGGAGAAGGAGGTAGTGGCTCTCGCTCAGTAAGTGAAGTTGCAGGAGGTGTGGGTGTAGTTGTGTCTTATGAGGACTGTTGTTGTCTCCCACTCAGTTAGATAGAAATTACAATTGAATAACCATCAAAAAACTTTTCAGTCCTGCAGGTCTGGAATGTCCTTGGGGTTGCTGGAAAGCAGAATATGTTCTTAAACCCCAGGAATCTGCGAGAGTGCTGTCTCTTTAAATATCTAAAATAGTCAAGCCATGTTTTAATCTTCAAAATGGTGGCGTCCTCCTGACCGGCAAAAGTCCACAGCTCAGCCCACCTTTCTCTTCACCTTCTCTGTTTTTTCCCAGCCACCGTGCATAGTCCTCCATGCAGTTCCTGGCTAGCAGGGCTGCTTTTAAGTTAATTCTTAGGTCCTACCACCACTGGGGAATCCCCAAGCTGTCTGTGCCCTCAGGATCACTGAGGATCCCTGCCAGACCACAGCTCTGTATGTCTCCTTTTTTTGTATTTTCACGCAAATTCTTCTGCTAGTTGGGGCTTAGTCCACTTCTATACCCTTCCCTTCAAGGCTCAGGGCTCCAGGATTATCTTCTGTGTTTTTGTTAATTGGTTTCCCTTTTCTTTATTGAAGAGGGTCTGTCCAGTCTTTCTGCCTAGTCCACCATCTCGCCGGAACACCCCCCCCCCTTAACTCTTAATTTGTGTCTAAAGTGGGTCTCTTATAGACAGCTTATTGACAGGTCTTACTTTCTTATCCAGTCTGCTGATCTTTCTCTTGATTGTTGCATTTAATCCATTCACATTGTGCATAATCAGTAGTAGTTATGAATTGATTGCTGCCATTCTGTTGTGTTTTTTTGTTGTTGTTGTGTTGTTGGAGTTTCCTTGGACCACATACAACCAATCATCTTACAGTTGATCTGTTCAAACTAAGTTACAATATCTAGTAATTTTGAACATATATACATGGTTTTAAATTCTACTATTGGTTGACTTTAAATATTCACATCATTCATTAACCCATATACATCTCTACATATGTTTTCAGTCAAGACTAGACAGGTTCCGTTAAAGCTCCTATAGAGTAGGCAAGAGTTTTTACACAATTATACTTTTTTCTCTTCACCTCATCTTACTTCTCCTTTTTTGTTAATATAATCTAGAATTTTTGACCCAATCTATTATATTATTTATATGTAATACATTCAGTCTCTTGTGATAATAACCACTAGTTTCCATTGATTCCAACTCAACACAACCTCACATGTGTCAGCATAGCACTGTGTTCCCCAGGGTTTTCAATAGCTGATCTCCCAGAAGTCAATCAGCAAGCCTTTCTTCCAAGGTGTCCCTGAATGGACTCATGCCTCCAAACTTTCAGTTAGCAGTTGAGCATGCTAACTATTTGCACCACCCAGGGACTCCTTTGGATAATATATATATTTTTAAATGTCCAATTTCAGTTTCCAATTTTAGTTTTACCTTGTTTCAGTAATCCTCATTAGTTCTTTTATCCCATGACTTCACCAACTTGACTTTTATTGGAAATTGCTGGAGTAAATTTTCAGATAGTTTCTCTTCTAATCTCTATAATGACCTCCAGACCATTGAGTATCTGAGCGTACTTAAGCTGCTTTCAAAGGTGACACCACAGATTTTCCATATGCTTCCACTGTTGTCACCTATAAAGGGTAGCTGAGGTGAATATAAATCCTCAAGTCCCAAACTTTTCCTCCAACAATAGCAAATACTATGTCATTCCCTTCTGGCCTTTCATTTACAGCACAAATCTCCCAGGCCTCCCTGGTATCAGTACTTTGGGTGAAAACAAGTTTTTCTACCTGGATGCTTGTAGTTTCACAATCTTAAATTTTGTGTTTACCATTTCCTTCCCTTTCTCCTTAAAGTCCCCCACCCCACATACATATACTTACTATTTATAAAATACAAAGGTTTTGCATGTTTTAGCCCTTTACATTACTGATATAATAGAAAATCATTACATATTTCTCAGACACTGAAGGTAAATGAGAGTGCCAGTTGCATCTGAAACTCCCTACAGGGGCTACTCTAGTGGAATTCAGTGCCCCTGAGCAACCCTCAAGCAATACAGGACCAGAGGCAAAAGGCCTCAGGCAGACAAATCTGAAAAGTGCTCTGTAATCACCTCCTCACAAGTCCTGTTAGGACAGAGCATATCACTCAGTGGCTAACTTGGTAACAAGACTTTGTAGTGACTGTTCTCTCTCTCTGCTTTACTCTTCCAACCTCACTTGTTCTCCCTGTGATAATGAAAACTCCCAGGTAACCGTGCTCATTCTTGACTCAAACCCTGTTTCTGCTTGCAGAATAATCCATGTTAAGAAAACATATATTTTTGGGATTCATCTATCATGTTGGTGTACATAGCCATACTTTGTTTTCACTGTGATGTAACAATTAATATCATTAAAATATTACATATATAGGTAGACTTCCTGGAAAATGTTGGCATGCACAGCACTGAGATACTTTATCCACTCACCCAGCAGTAACATTAATATTTATACACCTACAATGAAGGCCAGGAGCTCTGATAGTGTAGAACCTAAAGCACTTGACTGCTAACCAGAAGGCTGGCGGTTCAAACCCACTAGCCACTCCTCAGAAGGAAGATGGGGCAATCTACTTCCATAGTGATACTGCCTCAGACACCCAAGGAGGGGTCGCTATGAGTTGGGTTCGACTTGACAGCACATAACAACAACAACAATAATGAAGGCCAGGTAATGAATACCATTCAAATTTATGTGCTAACCACAATGCCAAACATGAAGAAATTGAAGACTTCTACCACCTCCTGTACTGTGGTGGCTTGTGTGTTGCTGTGAGGCAGGAGGCTATGCCAATGGTATTTCAAATACCAGTAGCGTCACCCATGGTGGTCAGGATTCAGCAGAGCTTCCAAACTAAAACCAACTTGGAAGAAGGAAGGGGCCATCTACTTCTTGAAGAAATGGGCAGTGAAAACCATATGGACAGCAGTGAAACACTGTCTGATATATTACTAGAAAACTTCATGAATGGCCCTGAAACACCGTCTGATATAGTGCTGGAATATGAGACCCAATGGTTGGAAGGCATTCAAAATACAACTGTGGAAGAGCTGCCTCTTCAAAGTAGAGTCAACCATAATGACATGGATGGAGTAAAGCTTTCAGGACCTTCATTTGCTGATGGGGCATGACGCAAAATGGGAAGAAACAGCTGCAAACATCCATTAATAATTGGAACATGGAATGTACAAAGTATGAATCCAAGAAAATTGAAGTTGTCAGAAATGAAATGGAACACATAAAAAGCTATATTCTAGGCCATAGTGAGCTAAAACAGACTGGGTTTGGCCTATCTGAATAAGACAACCATTAGATCAACTATGCCAGGAAGGACAAATTGAAGAGGAATGGGGTGGCAATCATCATCACAAAGAATATTTCAAAATCTATCCTGAAGTACAATGCTGTCAGTGATAGTATAATATCCATATGCCTACAAGGAAGATCAGTTAATACTACTATCACTCAAATTTATGCACAAACCACCAAAACCAAAAATGAGGAAACTGAAAATTTTTACCAACTTCTGCAGTCTGAAATTGACCAAACATGCAATCAAGCTATGTTGATGATCACTTGTGATTGGAAGGGAAAAGTTAGAAACAAGTAAGAATCACCAGTATTTGGAAAATATGGCCTTGGAGATAGAAATGATGCTGGAGATCACATCACAGAATTTTGTAAGACCAACAACATTCATTGAAAAATACCTATTTTCAACAATATAAACAGCAGCTATACATGTGGACTTCACCAGATGCCATACAGAGGAATCAGATTGACTAAATCTGTGGAAAGAGGTGAAGAAGTTCAGTATCTTCAGCCCAAACAAGGCCAGGAGTTGATTGCAGAACAGATAATAAACTGCTCATATGCAAGTTCAGATAGAAGCTGAAGAAAATTAAAACAAGTCCATGACCGTCAAAATATGACCTTGATTATTATAACCCTCCTGAATTTAGAGACCATCTACAGAATAGATTTGACACATTGAACACCAATGACCAAAAACCAGGGGAACTGCATGTGGGATGACATCAAGAACATCATCCATGAAGAAAGCAAGAGGTTATTAAAAAGATAGGAAAGGAAGAAAAGACCAAAATGGATGTCAGAAGAGACTCTAAAACTTGCTCTTGAATGGAGAGTAACTAAAACAAATGGAAGAAATGATAAGATAAAAGAGCTGAACAAAAGATTTCAAAGAGGAGCTTGAGAAGACAAAGTCAATAACTGTAATAAAATGTGCAAATACCTGGAGTTGTTGTTGTTCTTAGGTGCCATAGAGTTGTCCTCAACTCATAGTGACCCTATGCACAGCAGAACAAAACACTGCCCGGTCTTGTGCCAGCCTCAAGATACTTGCTATAACTCACACCATCGTTGCAGCCACTGTGTCTATCCATGTCATTGAGAGCCTTCTCCTTCTTTGTTGGCCCTCCACTTTACCAAACATGATATACTTCTCCAGGGAATGGTTCCTTTTGCCAACATGACCAAAGTAGGTGAGACGAAGTCAGGCCATTCTTGCTTCCAAAGAGCATTCCAGCTGCACCTCCTCCAGGACAAATTTGTTAGTCCTTTTAGCAGACCATGCTTCTCTTACCATTCTTCTCCAACACCACAACTCAAAAGCATCAACTCTTCTTTGCTCTTTCTTATTCATTATCCAGCTCTCATATGCGTAAGAGTTGATTGAAAATAGCATGGCTTGGGTACGTACACCTTAGTCTTCAAGGAGACATCGTTGCTCTTCACTACTAAAAAGAGGTCTTTTGTGGCAGATTTGTCCAAAGCAATATGCCGTCTGATGTCTTCACTGCTGCTTCCATGGGTGTTGATTGTAGAACCAAGTAATATGAAATCCTTGACAACTTCAATTTTTTCTCCATCCACCATGAAAATGTTTATTGGACCAGTTGTGAGGATTTCTGTTTTCTTCATATAGAAGTGTAATCCATACCATAGACTAGTCTTTAATCTTCATCAGGAAGTGCTTCAAATTATCCTCATTTTCAGCAAGCAAAGTTGTGTCATCTGTATATTGCAGGTTGTTAATGAGTCTTCTTCTAATCCTGATGCCATGTTCTTCCTCATATAATCCAGCTTTTTGGATTATTTGCTCAGGATACAAATTGAGTAAGTATGATGAAAGGATACAACCTTGACATACTCCCTTCTTAATTTGGAACTAAGCAGCATCCCCTTGTTCTGTTTGAATGACAGCCACCTCATCTATGTACGGGTTCCTCACGAGTACCATTAAGTGTTCTAGAATTCCCCTTTTCTTTAATGTTATCCATAATTTGTCATGATTCACTCGAATGTTTTTGCATAGTCAATAAAACACAAGTAAGCATCTTTCTGGTATTCCTTGCTTCCAGCTAAGATCCGTCTGACATTAGCAATGAGATCCCTCATTCCATGTCCTTTTCTGAATACAGATTGCCTTTCTGGAAGTTCTCTGTCATATACTGCTGCAACCGTTTTTGAATTATCTTCAGTAAGATCTCAATTTTGTGCAATATTAATGATATTGTTTGATAATTTCCACCTTCTGTGGGATCACCTTTCCTTGGAATGGGTACAAATATGGATCTCTTCCAGTCATTTAGCCAGGTAGCTGTCTTCCAAATCTCTTGGCATAACTGAGTGAGTGCCCCAGTGGGACATCCATTTGTTGAAACATCTCAATGGGTATTCCGTCAATTCTTGGAGCCTTGTTCTTCACCAACTCCTTCAGTGCAGATTCAACTTCTTCCTTCAATACCATTAGTTTTTGATCATATACCATCTCCTGAAATGGACAAAGTTCGACCAGTTATCTTTGGTACAGTGACTCTGTATTCCTTCCATCTTCTTTTAGTGTTTCCTGCTTCATTTAGTATATTGCCTATAGAATCTTTCAATATTACAATTTGAGTCTTAAATTTTTTCCTCTATTCCTTCAGCTTGAGAAATGCCAAGTGTGTTCTTTCCTTTTGGTTTTCTACCTCCAGGTCCCTTCACATCTAATTACAGTAATTGGCTTTGTCTGCTCAAGCTACTCTTTGACATTTTCTGTTCAGCTCTCTGAGCTTGTCATTTCTTCCATTTCCTTTAGCCACTCTCTGCTCAAGGGCAAGTTTCCAAGTCTCTTCCAATATCTATCTTGGTCTTTTCTTCCCTTCTTGTCTTTTTAATGAGCTCTTGCTTTCTTCATGGAGGATGTTCTTGATGTCATCCCACAGTTCCTCTGGTTTTTGGTCACTGGTGTTCAGTGCATCAGATCTGTTCTTTAAACGGTCTCTAAATTCAGGGCAGATATTATCAAGGTCATATTTTGGCTCTTGTGGACTTGTTTTAATTTTCTTCAAGTTGAATTGCATATGAGTAGTTGATGGTCTGTTCCACAATCAGCTCCTCGCCTGGTTTTGGCTGAAGATGTTGAACTTCTCCATTACCTCTTGCCACAGATGTAGTCAATCTGATTCCTGTGTATTCCATCTGGGAAAGTCCACATGTATCATCACTTATGTGGTTGAAAAAAGGTATTTACAATGAATAAGTTGTTGCTCTTGCAAAATTCTATCATGCAATCTCCAGTGTCATTTCTATCATCAAGGCCACGTTTTCCAATTACCATAACCCTTCTTTGTTTCCAACTTTTGCATTCCAGTCACCAGTGATAATAAACACATCTTGATTGCATGTCTGGACAACTTAAGACTGCAGAAGTTGGTAGAAATCTTCAATTTCCTCATCTTTGGCTTCAGTGGTAGGTGTGTAAATTTGAATAATAGTAGTTAACTGGTCTTCCTTTTAGGCATATGGATATTATCCTATTACTGACAGTGCTGTATTTCAGGACCGATCTTGAAACATTGTTCGTGACGATGAATGCCACACCATTCCTCCTCAATTTGTCATTCCCGGCATAGTAAATCATATGGTTGTCCTATTCAAAATGGCCAAAACAAGTCCATTTCCACTCACTAATGCCTAAGATAGTGATCTTTATGCATTCTATTTCATTTTTGACAACTTCCAATTTTCCTAGATTCTTACTTTGTTCATTCCATGTTCCAAGTATTAATGGATGTTTTCAACTCTTTCTACTCGTTTGGAGTCATGCCACATCAGCCAATGGAGGTCCCAAAAGCTTTACTCTATCCATATCTTTAAGGTAATCTCTACACTGAGGAGTCAGCTCTTCCTCAGTCAAATTCTGAGTGCTTTCCAACCTGATGGGCTCATCCTCTGGCATTATATTGGACAATGTTTCAGGGCTATTCATAAAGTTTTCCAGTAATACATTAGACAGTGTTTCACTGCTATTCATAATGTTTTCACTGGCCAATTGTTTGAGAAGTGGATGGTCCCTTCCTTGTGTAACCCTGCTGGCATTTTGCAACACCACTGACATAACCTCCAGTCTCAAAGCAGCACATAAACCACCACAAGACAACAAACTAACAGATAAGTTCACCTCTCTTAGTTGCTCCTTACCCCTCTGCACCTGCCTACCTCGGAATCCAGCCTTTAAATAAAGCCACCCCCAAGCAAAATTAAGCCTCCAATCCCCGGGCCTGCCTACCTCAAGCCCTGACCTTAATAAACAGCCAACCCCAAGTGAAAAGCAGGCCCCAGCCCTAGGCACACCCACCTCCAGCCCCAGCCTTAATATAGAGCCACAACCAAGTGAAAAGCAGCCTCCATGCCTTGTGCCTGCATACCTCAGGCCCCAGCCTTAATATAGAGCAATTCGCAAGTGAAAAGCAGCCCCTGAGTCCTGGCCTGCCCACCTTGGGCAGATAGAGCTGCCCTCAAGTGAAACCAGCCTCCAAGCCCCAGGCCCACCTATGTCATACCCCGGACTTAATAAAGAGCTACATCCAAGGGAAAAGCAGCCTCAAAGCCCCGGACCCACCTACCTCAGGTACTGGCCTTAATAAAGAGCTGCCTCCATGTGAAATGTAACCTCCAAGGACCCCAGACCCACAGACCTCAGGCCCCAGCTTTCATATAGAGCCACACCTAAGCGAAAAGCAGCCTCCAAGGCCCAGGCCTGTCTAACTTAGAAGACAAAGTCTATTATAATAAAATGTGCAAAGACCTGGAGTTAGAAAGCCAAAAGGGAAGAGCATGTTCAGCATTTCTCAGGCTGAAACAACTGAAGTAAAAATTCAAGCCTCAAGTTGCAATATTGAAGATTTTATGCTCTGGTGGCATAGTGCCTAAGGCATGTGACTGCTAACCAGAAGGCTGTTGGTTCAAACCCACCAGCCACTCCTCAGAAGGAAGATTGGGCAATCTACTTCCGTAGTGATACTGCCTCAGAAACCCAAGGAGGGGTTGTTATGAGTCAGATCCGACTCGAAGGCAATGGGTATGGGCAAGTACTGAATGAAGCAGGAAACATCAAAAGAAGATGGAAAGAATACACAGAGTCACTGTACCACAAAGAACTGGTCAAAGTTCATTCATTTCAGAAGGTGGCATATGATCAAAAAACAATGGTATTGAAGGAAGAAGTCGATGCTGTACTGATAGAATTGGTGAAAAACAAGGCCTCAGGAATTGACAGAATACCCATTGAGATGTTTCAACAAATGGATGCCGTGCTGGAGGGATTTACTCATTGATGCCAAAAAATTTGGAAGACAGGTACTTGGCCAACTGACTGGAAGAGATCCACCTTTGCATGCGTTCCAAAGAAAGGTGATCCAACAGAATGTGGAAATTATTGAGCAACATAATTAATATCACATGCAAGTAAAATCTTGCTGAAGATAATTCAAAAATGGTTGCAGCAATATATTGACAGGGAATTTCCAGAAATGCAAGCTGGATTCAGAAGAGCATTTGGAAAGAGAGATATCATTGCTGATGTCAAATGGATCTTGGCTGAAAGTGAAGAATACCAGAAAGACGTTTACTTGTGTTTTATTGACTATGCAAAAGCATTCAACTGTGTCGATCATAACAAATTATGGATAACATTGAAAGTATGGGAATTCCAGAACACTTAATGGTGCTCGTGAGGAACCCGTACATAGACAAGGTGGCTGTCATTCAAACAGAACAAGGGGATACTGCATGGTTTAAAATCACCATATTTATTCAATCTTTAGCTCAGCAAAAAATCTGAGAACTGCACTATATGAAGGAAAGCATGGTATCAAGATTGGAGAAAGACTCATTAACAGCCTGTGATACGTAGAAGACACAACTTTCCTTTCTGAAAGTGAACATGACTTGAAGCACTTACAGATGAAGACTAAAGACTATAGTCAGCAACATGGATTATCCATCAACATAAGGAGAACAAAAATCCTCACAACTGGACCAATAAGAAGCATCACAATAAATGGAGAAAAGACTGAAGTTGTCAATGATTTCATATTACTTGGTTTCACAATCAACACCAATGGAAGAAGCAACAATCAAGACATCAAGCAACTATTGCACTGGGGAAATCTTTTAAAAAAGACCTCTTTAAAGTGATGAGGAGCAAAGATGTCTCCTTGAAGACTAAGGTGCACCTAACCCAAGCCATGGTATTTTTAATTGGCTCATATGCACATGAAAGCTGGACAATGAATAAGACCAAAGAAGAGTTGATGCTTGTGAGTTGTGGTGTTGGTCACGAATACTGAAAGTATCATGGAATGCTGAAGAACAAATGGAAGAAGTGCAACCAGAATGCTCCTTAGAAACGTGAATGGCCAGACTTTGTCTTATCTACTTTGGTCATGTTGTCAGGAGGGATGATTCCCTGGAGAAGGATATCATGCTTGGTAAAGTGGAGGATCAATGAAAAAGGGGAAGGCCCTCAAAGAGATGGACTGACATGGGCTGCAATGATGAGCTCAGGTGTAGCAAGGATTATGAGGCCAGCACAGCTTTGGGCAGTGTTTCATTCTGTTGTACATAGGGTCGCTATGAGTCAGAGTTGACTTGATGGTACCTAATATCAAAAGCAATAGGAACAATGTCAGAGATTACATGATATAATTCTGTAAGACTGAAAATTTATTCATCAGAAATACTATTTTTCAACAATTTGACTGACAATACATAAGCGGACCTCAAAGATGAATTATGCAGGAATCAAATCCACTATATCTGATGAAACAAACAGAGAAGAGCTCAATATCATCAGTCCAGACAAAGCCAGGGGCTGACCGCAGAACAAACCATCAATTACTCGTGTGCAAGTTCAACTTGGAGCTGAAGAAACAAAGCAAGCCCAAGAGGGTCTAAGTACAACTTTGAATATATTCCACTTGTATTTACAGACTATCTCAAGAATAGATTTGAATCACTGAATACTAATGACCAATACCAGAGAATTGTGGGAAGACATGAGGGACATCTTACATGAAGAAAGTATAAGTTCATTAAAAAGACAGGAAATAAGGAATGAAATAAGAAGAGATTTTAAAATTTGCTCTTAAGCTCAGAGTCACTAATTCCAATGGAAGAAATCAAGTATAAGTGCTGAATACAAGATATCAAGAGCAGCTCAAGATGACAAGTAAAGTATTATAATGAAATGTGCAAAGACCTGGAGTTAGAAAATCAAAAGGGAAAAATATGATTGACATTTCTCAAACTGAAAAAACTGAAGAGAAAATTCAACCTTGGTGTTTCAATATTGAAGGATTCTGTAGGCAAAAAAAACCTGAATGTCACAGAAAGTATCAAAAGAAGATGGAAGGAATGCACTGAGTCACTGTACTAAAACATATTGGACAATATTCAACAATATTAGGAAATAGCATATAATCAAGAAACAATGGTACTAAAAAATCCAGACTTAGTGGACCTATTGAAGCTTGATGAGTCCTTATGGCCCTAATTTTCTATTTAGAACTTGAATTAAAACTATGCCCTGATTGTCACCCTTGAGTATTACATGTCTTTAAAAAGAAAAACAAATCTACATAAGACCAAAAAGTCAACAGCTATTTTAAAGCATAGTTGAGAAATTTGAGGATCATGGAGATTAAATAAATGGAAGTGAAACTAGAACAAAAAGAAGAAGAATGTTAAAACAGTGTGAAGGATGTAACAAACGTTCATTATGTCTAGAAACAATGGAATGGAAAAAGCCTTTGTTGTGTATATTTTATTCAAAAAGAAAACTTAAAAAGGACATTATGGTACTCAAAGAAATTTAAGCTGCACTGAAGACATTTGTGAAAAAATAAGTTCCAGGAATTGATGGAAGACCAACTGAGATGCTTCAACAAACTCATGCAACTCTAGAATTGTTTCCTCATCTATGTCAAGAAATTTGAAGCAGCTACCTGGACAATCAACTGGAACAGATTCATATTCACTCTCATTCCAAAGAAAGGTGAAGAAAGACGATGGAAATTAATGAACAATATCATTAATAGCACATTCTAGCAAAATTTTACTGAAGATAATTTAGAAATGTTTACAGCCATATATTGAAAAAAAACTGCCAGAAGTATTTTTTTTTCCATCTATTTTTGTGTTGAATTATATGCCTTTCTCCTTTGATTTGTGAAAGTTTATTAGACAAAGTTATTGTCAGTTATATGTATTGACAATTATCTTCTTTCAGTTGTCTTTTTACTTTCTTTACGATATCTTTAAAAATAAAAAGGTATTTTTAATATAAATATATTTTTCAAATATTACCAGCTTTGGCATTTTTGTGTCTTGTTAAATATTCTTCCCAATCTATGTTGAAAAAACCTCTCTTACATTTTAAAGTTTACTTTAATAGGTCCAAAATTTTGCCTTTCACGTTTAAGCCTGTAATCTACCTGAAACTGGATATCATGTAATGAAAACCAAGTTTTCATCACCATTTATAATGTGGTCTCACCATTCCACATGATCTGCCATGCCATTTCTACAATATAGGCATTTTGCATATCTGTTTCAGGCTTCTGTATTAAGTTTTACCCATCAATTTGTCTATCCTTGCACCTAGGTTTAATTTCTATAGTTTTATAATGAGTCTTTATAACGACATCTGGTAGTACAAATTCTCCCAACTTCTTTTGACTTTTCTTGGCCTATAGCTATTTCGTATGACTTTAAAATTAGCTTCTTAAACTGTACTCCCACCTCCTGTAAAGAAAAGTCTGTTGGAATTTTATAGGAATACATTCAATCTATAAATGGAATCTATTTTTTTAAAAGTCATAATTCACAATAGTGAGTCAACCTAGAAATGAATATATAATATAATGAATATATACCTAGTAATGAATGTCCATTTAAGTCTACTGTAGTATCTTTCAAGGAGCTCTGGCAGCATAATACCTAAGGTATTTGACTGCTAAACAGAAGGTTGGCAGTTCAAACCCATCAGTTACTTGGTGGGAGGAAGAAGGGGCAATTTACTTCTGTAAAGATTTAATGCCTTAGAAACCCAATGGGGGTCACTATGAGTCGGAATCAACTTGATGGCAGTGGGTTTTGGTAGTATCTTTCAGTATAGCTCTACAGTTTTCTGCATATATCTTTTGTTAGATATATTTCTAGGCTCCTTATTTTGTGTGTGCTATTGTAAATTATGGCCTTTCAACAGTTAATTTTGTTTATTGTCTGTTGCTGAACTATAAAAATATAATCTTTTTTTTGGTATATTAATCACTTAGGTTACCACCTTGCTAAACTCTTACTATTTTTAAAGGTTTTTGTTGTATTTACTGATGTCTTATGCCTGACTTTAAAGGGAATACTTCCAATGTCTCCCCACTAAGAATGAATCAGTTCTGTTAAGTTAGAGAAGAAACTGATAATGTACGAATTCATACAGCAGGTATCAAAGAATTTCAAAGAAAAAATCCAAAAGCGAGCACATTCTCTGATCATAGCTCAATTCAGTTAAGAATCAACAACAAAAAGATAAATAGCTCCAATATATTTTTTTCTATAACTTAAATTCTTTAAGTTTTTCTAGGAATTTGCCCATTACATCTGACTTGTCAAATTTGAATCTAATTAACTAAAAAAAAATCTCTTTCTGTACCTAATTACATGTCCCCTCTTTTGCTAACCCCAAAAGATGGCAGTTTGAACTAACCAGCCACTCTGTGAGAGAAAGATGAGGCAATCTGCTTCTATAAAGATCTCCTCTGTCCTATACGGTTGCCATGAGCTGGAATCGACTCAATGGCAGTGGGTTTGTTTTTTTGTTCATGATAGGAGCTGCTTGCACCTTCTCTTTTTTATTCTTGCTAATTCTCACAATGCTTGTCTTCAAAGCACTACTTTTAGGTGTATTATTTCTTTTTGTTGTAGCTATGTTTCCTCTTTCATTAATCTCTGTTCTGTTTACTTTGAATTTATACGAGAATTTAAGGATATTAATGAAGTCACTCTGCTGGTGGAGTGGTTAAAGCATTTGGCTGCGAACCAAAAGGTTGGCGACTTGAAACCACCAGCCACTATGCAGAAGATGAGGCAGTCTGCTTCCATAAACATTCACAGCCTTGGAAACTCAGTGGGGGTCTCTATGACTTGGAATTGACTTGATGGCACTGAAAGCGAGAAGGATATTAATTTCCATTATACTTTATTGACCTATGAGTTATTAAAATATGCTTCTAAAATTTATACATATGTTGGAGCCATTTATCTTTCTGTTATTCCTAACTGGATTAAACTATGATCAGAGAATATGCTTTCTATTGTATTCATTCTTTGAAATTATTTGAGACCTGCTTTACGAACTCCTATATAATCAGTATTAAAAATATATATATATTACATGTTTGCTTGAGAATATTTTTAAGTTGAATGCAAAATTCCGTATGTGTCAATTACAACAACATTATTAAGTGCATTCTTTAAATCATCTACATTACTTTCAATTTTTTTTCTGATGGATCTATTGAAAATTGGTAAGTGGTGAAATAGGCCCCTATGATGATAAACTTGTCAATTTCTCCCTCCAGTTTGGTCTTTTTTTCTTTATATATTTTACTGTCATTTTATCATAAGTACATAAGCATAGGATTTCATGTGCCTTTCAATATTTAATTATATTTTTTGATATCAAGTCAATTTGTCTGATTTTAAAATAGCCCTGCTAAATTTCTTCTGGTTAATATTTGTCTGGCTTATCTTTTATAACTTTAACTTTCAATCTTTCCACATCTTTACACTTAAGGTATGTGTCTCCAAACAGCATTTAACTAGGTTTTGATTTACAATTTCTTCGGAAAATCTGTCTTTTGACAGGTGAGTTTCCTCCATTAACATTTGTTAAGATCATTGAAATACTTAGATTTGTTTCTGTCTTCTTATTTTTCATATTATTTATTCACTTTTTCTGTTTTTTATGTACTCTCCTGTGTTTTATTTTTTGACTGAAAATTTTTATTCCCTTTCTTATTCTTTCATTTTTTCTTAATGATTTAGAATTTATACACTCTTCTCTTTGAGTGAATCCCCCTGAAATATTACTACTCATATGGACTTACCAAAGTCTAAAATTAAACAACAAATTAACCATCCTCTGTAGTTTTTAAAAGCCATGTGCTTTTCTAGTCTATTGAGGGTGACAATTTCCTAAGTCATCTCTAGATACTCAACAACATTTTTTGAGCCTTCTAGATGCTGTTCTCTTTTCCCTGTTCTGAAATATATACATTCATAAATTATATCACTTTTTCTTCTTTACCTATTTATTAATAGAATGAAAGGTGAATGGGCTCAGTATTTATCAAAGGAAAGGAAGAACACATTGCCCTTAGTCCTGCTTTTTGTTTGCTCATCTAGTAGTTCTGTCTTTTTCTTAAATCTATTATTTTAATATAAATGTATGTCCCTGTCCATAACTCCTAGTACAATTTCATGTTTCTTAAAGGCATTTATCTGGTAGAGCATAAAATGGTTATCTCTTTCCTATACCACTGTTTCTCTGGATTTTGACCCAATGCACTAGTTAAAAATCTACAATTTCCAAAATGGACCATAGACCAAGGTTCTCCAATCACAATCCCTACAAGTACAATACTTTGCTCATAAACCATCTCCTCCCCCTCTTCCTATTAAACTTAGATTTGTTGTTGTTGTTATGTGCTGTCAAGTTGTCTCCAACTCATAGCGACCTGTGCACAACAGAACGAAACACTGTCCAGTCTCTGTGCCAGCCTCATTATGCCTACTGTATCTAAGCCCATCATTTCAGCCACCATGTCTATCCATCTCATGAGGGCCTTCCCCTCTTTCATTTCATTTTATTTTATCAAGCATGGCATCCCTCTCCAGAGAATGATCTCTTCTGACAACATGACCAAGTAGGTGAGATGAAGTCTGGTCATTCTCGCTTCCAAGGAGCATTCTGGCTGCATTCCTTCCAGTACAGATTTGTTAGTACTTTTAGCAGTCCACAGTACATTCAGCATTCTTCGCCAAAACCACAACTCAAAAGCACCAACTCTTCTTCGGTCTTCCTTATTCATTGTCCAGCTCTCACATGCATATGGAGGCAACTGAAAACACCATGGCTTGGGTTAGGTGCATCCTAGTCTTCAAGGAGATATCTTTGCTCTTCAGGGCTTGAAAGAAGTCTTTTGCAGCAGATTTGCCTACTTCCATTGGCGTTGATTGTAGAACCAAGTAATATGAAGTTTTTGACAACTTCAATTTTTTCTCCATCTATCGTGATGCTGCTTATTGGTCCAGTTGTGAGGATTTTTGCTTTCTTTATGTTGAGGTGTAGTCCATCCTGTAGACTGCAGTCTTTAATTTTCATCAGTAAGTGCTCCAGGTCATCCTCACTTTCAGCAAGCAAAGTGGTATCATCTGTGTATCACTGGTTGTTATTAGGCGTTTCTCCAATTCTAATGCCACACTCTTCTTCATAGAGTCCAGATTCTCAGATTATTTGTTCAGCATAAAAGTTGCATAAATATGGTGAAAAGATACAATCCTGACACACTCCATTCCCGATTTTAAACCATACAGTATCCCCTTGTTGTGTTCAAATGACAGCCTCCTGGGCTATGTACAGTTTTTTCATGAGGAAAATTAACTGTTCTGGAATTCCATTCTTCTCAAAGTTATCCATAATTTGTTATGATCTACACAACGAAATGCTTTGGCATAGTCAATAAAATGCAAGTGATCATCTTTCTGATATTCTTTGCTTTCAGCCAATATCTATCTGACATCAGCTATGATATCCCTCATTCCAAGTCCCCTTCTGAATCCAGCTAGCATTACTGGAAGTTCTCTGTCAACATACTGCTGCAACCATTTTTTACTTATCTTCCATAAGATTTGTTGTTGTTGTTAGGTGCTATCGAGTCGTTTCTGATGCATAGCGACCCCATGCACAGCAGAACGAAACACTGCTCAATTCCACACCAGCTCCATGATCCCTGCTATACTTCAGCCCATCATCGCAGCCACTGTGTCAATCCATATCGTTGAAGGCTTTCCCCTCTTTCGTTGACCCTCCACCCTACCAAAAATGACATCCTTCTCCAGGAAATGATCCCTTCTGACAACATGACCAAAATAGGTGAGATGAAGACTGTCCATTCTGGCTTCCAAGGAACATTTTGGGTGAATTTCCTCCAGGACAGATCTGTTAGTTCTTTTAGCAGTCCATGGTACTTTCAGCATTCTTCGCCAGCACCACAACTCAAAAGCATCAACTCTTCTTCGGTCTTCCTTATTCATTGTCCAGCTCTCACATGCATACGAGGTAATTGGAAATATCATGGCTTGTGTCAGGTGCACCTTAGTCACCAAGGAGATATCCTTGCTCCTCAGCACTTGAAACAGTTCCTTTGCAGCCGACCTGCCCAGTGCTACACGTTGTCTAATGTCCTGAATGCTGCTTCCATTGGCATCAATTGTAGAACCAAACAATGTGAATTCTTTGACAACCTCAATCTTCTCTCCATTTATTGTGAAGCTGCTCATTGGCCGAGTTGGGAGGACTTTTGTTTTCTTTATATTGAGACGTAATCCATACCACATACTGTATTATTCAACCTTCATCAGTAAGTGCCTCAAGTCATCCTCACTTTCAGCAAGCAAAGTGGTATCATCTGTGTATCTCAGGTTGTTAATGATTCTTCCTCCAATCCTGATACCACGTTTTTCTTCATATAGTCCAGCTTCTCGGATTATTTGCTCAGCATACAGATTGAATAAGTATGGGGAAAGGATACAACCCTGACACACTCCCTTCTTGATTTTAAACCACGTAGTGTCCCCTTGTTCTGTTCAAACAACAGCCTCCTGGTCAAGGTACAGGTTCCTCATGAGTACAATCAAGTGTTCAGGAATTCCCATTCTTCTCAATGTTATCCATAATTTGTCATGATCCACACGATCAAATACCTTTGCATAGTCAATAAAACACAAGTAAACATCTTTCTGGTATTCTTTGCCTTGAGCCAAGATCCATCTAACAGCTGGAAGTTCTCTGTCATTATAGTGCTGCAAACGTTTTTGAATTATCTTCAGTAAGATCGTACTTGCATGCAATATTAATGATATTGTTCTATAATTTCCACCTTCTGTGGGATCACCTTTCTTTGGAATGGACACAAATATGGATCTCTTCCAGTCAGTTGGCCAGGTAGCTGTCTTTCAAATCTCTTGGCATAACCAAGTGAGTACCTCAAATTGGGCATCCGTTTATTGAAATATCTCGATGGGTATTCCGTCAGTTCCCAGAGGCTTGTTCTTTGTCAGTTCTTTCATTGCAGCTTTGACTTCCTCCTTCAGTACCACTGGTTCTAGATCATATGCCACGTCCTGAAATGGATGAAGATCAACCAGTTCTTTTTGGTACAGTGATTCTGTGTATTCCTGAAACCTTCTCTTGATGTTTCCTGCATCATTCAATATTTTGCCCATAGAATCTCTCAATATTCCAATTTGAGGCTTAAATTTTTTCTTCAATTCTTTCAGCTTGAGAAATGTTGAGTGTGTTCTTCCCTTTTGGTTTTCAGACTCCAGTTCTTTGTACATTTCATTATAGTAATTGGTTTTGTCTGCTGGAGCTGCTCTTTGAAATCTCCTGTTCAGCTCTTTTATCTTGTCATTTCTTCCATTGGCTTAAGCTACTGTCTGCTCAAGCACAAGTTTCAGAGTCTCTTCTGTCATCCATTTTGGTCTTCTCTTCTTTTCTCATGTTTTTAGTGATCTCTTGTTTTCTTCATAGATAATGTTCTTGATATCCTCCCAAAACTCTTCTGGTTTCTGGTCACTGGTGTTCAATGCATCAAATCTATTCTTTAGATGATCTCTAAATTTAGGAGGGATATATTCAAGGTCATATTTTGGCTCTCTTGGACTTATTTTAATTGTCTTCAACTTCAAGTAGAACTTGCATATGAGCAGTTGATGGTCTGTTCCACAATCAGCTTCTGGCCTGGTTTTGGCTGAAGATATTGAGCTTTTCCACCGCCTCTAGCCACAGATGTAGTCAATCTGATTCCCGTGTGTTCCACCTGGTGAAGTCCACGTGTACAGCTGTCATTTGTGTTGTTGAAAAAAGGTGTTTGCAATGAACAAGTCATTGGTCTTGCAAAATTCTACCATGTGAATTCCAGCATTATTTCTGTCACCAAGACCAAATTTTCTGGTGATTCTTCTTTGTTTCCAACTTTTGCATTCCAGTCACCAGTGATAATTAACACATCCTGATTGCATGTTCGGTCAATTTCAGAATGCAGAAGTTGATAAAAAATCTTCAGTTTCTTCATCTTTGGCTTTGGTGGTTGGGGCATAAATTTGAATAAAATTCATATTAACAGGTCTTCCTCGTAGGCGTATGGATATTATCCTATCACTGACAGCATTGTACTTCAAGACAGATCTTGAAACATCCTTTGTGATGATGAATATCATGCCATTCCTCTTCAAACTGTCATTCCCGGCATAGTAGATCACATGGTTGTCTGATTCAAAATGGCCAAAACCAGTCCATTTCAGCCCACTAATGCTGAGGATATCAATCTTTATGCATTCCATTTCATTTTTGACAACTTCCAATTTTCTTAGATTCATACCTTGTACATTCCATGTTCCGATGATTAAAGGATATTGCAGCTGTTTCTTTTCAATTTGAGTGGTGCCACATCAGCAAAGGGAGGTCTCGAAAGCTGTACCTTATCCATAGGACTAAGGCTGGCTTTATTCAGATGATGCAGCTCTTTCCCAGTCCTATGTTGATAGCTTTCTAACCTAACCGGACTATTCATAAAGTTGTGCAGCAATGTATCAGTGTTTCTTTGCTATTCGTAGTTTTCCCTAGCCAATTCTTTGAGAAATGGACAGCTCTTCCTTCTTCCTAATCTGTCTCAGTCTGTAAGCTGGTCTCATACCTGTGCACCATGTGCATCCCGCTGGGTTTGAAACACCAAGGTTCAGCCTCAAAATTCACAACAACACATCACCACAGTAGGACAAACTGACAGACAAGTGTGTCTCCCTGTTGGAAACCTCTCGTACCACCCTTACCTGGGTCCCTGCGGCTGACTCCTCCTGTCCAGATTCCTGGGCCTTTTAATCCCCTTTCTCCTGCTCTCCCACCCTGCTGCTTTGGGCGTGCATGAGTTCCCACTCCTCCCCTGGATCCCTGTGGCTGACTACTCCTCTGTCCAGGTTCCTGGCTTTTTACTCCCCTTTCTCCCACTCTCCTGCCCTGCTGCTTTGGGTGTGCCTGAATTCTCTTTCCTCACCTGGATCCCTGTAGCTGACTGCTCCTCTGTCCGGGTTCCTGGCATTTAATCCCCTTTGTCCCATTCTTCCACCCTGCTACTTTTGGTGCGCCTGTGTTCCCTCTCACCTGATCCCTGCGGCTGACTGCTCCTCTGTCCAGTTCTTGGCATTTAACCCCTTTTCTCCTGCTCTCCCACCCTGCCACTTTGGGCGTGCCTGAGTTTCCTCTCCTCACCTGGATGCCTGTGGCTGACTGCTCCTCTGTCCAGGTTCCTGGCTTTTAATCACCTTTCTCCCACTCTCCCGCCCTGATGCTTTGGGTGTGCCTGAGTTCTCTCTCTTCACCTGGATCCCTGTGGCCAAATGCTCCTCTATCCAGGTTCCTGGCATTTAATCCCCTTTCTCCTACTCTCACACCCTGCTGCTTTGGGTGTGCCTGAGTTCCCCCTGGATCCCTAAGATTTACTTGTGTGCAATATTAATGATATTGTTCGATAATTTCCACATTCTATGGGATCACCTTGCTTTGGAATGGGCACAAATATGGATCTCTTCCAGTCAGTTGGCCAGGTAGCTGTCTTCCAATCCCTTGGCATAACTGAGTGAGTGCTTCCAGCAGGGCATCAATTTGTTGAATCATCTCAATGGTTATTCTGTCAATTCCCAGAGCCTTGATCTTTATCAATTCCTTCAGTGCAGCTTTGACTTCTTCCTTCAATACCATATGGTTCTTGATCATATGCCACCTTCTGAAATGGATGATCATCTACCAAATTGTTTTGGTATAGTGACTCTGTGTCCTCCATCCATCTTTTTTTGATGTTTCTTGCATCATTCATGGGAGCTCTGGTAGCCTAGTGCCTAAGGCACTTGGCTGCTAACCAGAAGGCTGGTGGTTCAAACTCACCATCCACTACTCAGAAGGAAGATTTTGCGATCTCCTTCCGTAGTGATACCGCCTCAGAAACCCAAGGAGGGGTCGCTGTGAGTTGGGTCTGACTTGATAGCACATAACAACAGCAACAACATCATTCATCATTTTCCTATGAATTCTTTCAATGTTGCAATTCAAGGCTCAATTTTTTTCCTTACTTCTTTCAGCTTAAGAAATGCCGAGCTTGTTCTTCCCTTTTGGTTTTCTAACTCCAACCCTTGGCTCATTTCATTTTAATAATTGACTTTGTATTCTCAAGCTGGTCTTTGAAATCATCTGTTCAGCTCTTCTAACCTGTTGATGCTCCCCATTTGCTTTAGCTACTCTCCCTTCTAGGGCAATTTCAGAGTCTCCTCTGACATCCACTTTAGTCTTTTCTTCCTTTCCTGTCATTTTAATGACTTTGTCAGAACTTTTAAAACTTTGCCTAAACTTCCAGGGAAACATGCAAGGTAGAGGAAGAGTACTTTGCTAGCTTCCTAGAGTAGAACCCAAGAACCAAGTCATGCTGTGCATTTTTATAATGACTATCTCATTAAGCATGGACTGTGAGGTACACCTTTTACAGACAAAGCAACCAAGTCTCCAAGATGTAAAATATCCTGTGCAAGGAAATACACATAGTAAGCTGTAAATTCAATCCTGAAAAGCCTAACCAATTCCATGAAAGAGTTAACAATGAAAAGTACAAAGCTGTATCATAGGAGCAATTCTATAATGATAGAGGAATTTTTAAGTGTTCAGCTTAGCTGTAATAATCTGAGTAAAAAAATGAAACTTCTTGTAGCAAAAATATATAGGTATCTCCATATTATACTGCAAATATAATTCATATCTATTTTCTATATGAATAATCTCAAATCAAGATTTGATTTTTCTTTAATACCTCTATTTTGAAAAGAATGTTTATGAACAGGGATGAAAAGACACATGCATTCACTGCTTCTTTAACTGCATTTTCTGCAAAACTCTACAGTTCCATTTTTAATGTTTGATTACACCACCAATAGAGCCATATTCTACAAAAGCAATTGTTTTGCTCAGCAAAATTACAATGGGATAATACGTGGTATACTAACAAATGTAAAAATATAAGCAATTTAGAACATTTTAGAATGATGATTGGGATAATTTATTCAGAATTTACAGCAAACACATTTTTAATATACTGCTATGAATTCCACTTCAAAGTTTTGGTTATGTACTACAAACTAAACAGACAGTATTTTCTCAAAACCTGAATAATAGGACTACTGAAAAATTGAAGCTTTTTTTTTTTTTCTCTCCCTGTCCCCTGAACTATCTCCCTGTGCAAATACTGCCCTTTTTTTCTCACAGGACTGAACATTCCAAGAAGTACATCTACCTCATAATAAATATTCACCCTATACCTGTCTATTGTTTGGCTGGAAGCCATGGGAGTGAGTGCCATTCCAGACCTGAAGAGTAACTATAGGCCACAGTCTCAGGGGTCTCACCAGGATCTATCAGACCAGTAAACATGTTATCTGTTTCATGATTTTGACTTTTGTTGCACACTGTTCTCTCACTCTATCCAGGATCTCCTACACTGATCCCTTTCCAAGAGGTTGACAGTGGTAGCCAGACACCATCTAGTTTTCTGGTCACTAGTTTCTGGGACTAATTGTTTCCATGTGTCTTTAGTTTTCTTCATTCTTCTTTGTTCCAGACAAAGAGAGACTCTATGTTGCATCCAGATAGCCACTTGTAAGGTATTAAGACCCTAGTCACTACTCACCAAAGTATGATGTAGAACAATGCTTTTATGTAGCATGGTGTGTCAATTGAAATTGAAGTCCCCTGCAACCATGGCCCCAAACCCACAGGTCCAACAACTCATTCCATCAGGGTGCCTAAGAAGTTATCATAACTTTGTCCCTTTGTTAGTTCTAGTTATATGGACATTCTTACAGTACCTGCAAATATATACAAAGCTTTTACCAAACTTTCACTACTCATCAGTTTCCTCCATGTATTTAACTTAATACACTTTCCTTTTCTTTAAGGGCTTTGATCAAGTGTATAAAGTAGTAGAATACAGGAATGGTAAACAGGTGGCCACACCTTCCCACAACTTTGAGAAGCAATGCTCATCTCTCACTGCACTGTTCCCACCTGAGCTCAGATGTGACCTTGGAATCCTCCTCACCACAGTAATTCCAGGAACTATTACTAAGAATCTGTGTTAATATACAATAATTGACCTACCTGATGGTCCTAAATGAGTATGGCAGGTAGAGGGATACACTTATGTTTGATTCCTGCTTTGAAAAGATAGCTTACCCTTGTGCAATACTTCTCCTTCCAGGCAAGATGGAAGTCTATGGCACTTCAGTGCTCCCATTAAGGGTAACTAGAAAGCTAGATAAAATACAGACATCAACTCTTTGGAGGCAGATGAGTGACAAAATCCAGAAGAGATGCAGAGAGAAGCTAGTTCCCTTCCCACAGGTGAGCTAACTTCTATAGCTTCTTTGATCATGGGCACTTTACAATTCTGGACACAAGCAGGAAGCTAAGAACTCCAGTTTTGCACATACAGAAAGCTATGCTGGAGGAGATGCCACTATAGATGAAGACATTGGGGCCCAAGCATATGGCTGCCTTTCCCCTCAAGGACATTGTCCAAATTCTAGGGTACAAAGGATAGGAGACAAATTTCAACAAAAAGGCACTCCTTAGGACAACTAATCATACAAGATCAAAAAGGTAGCATTTGCACAGGGATAAAGCTCAGAAGGCAGGATGGGATAAGAAAGTAGGATGAAAAGAAATGATAAACAGGGAGAAAATGAGAAGAGTACTATTACATTGTGGGGATTGCAAACAATGTCATGAGTCAAAATGTGTATGAATTGTTGAATGGAAAACCAATTTACTCTGTAGACATTCACTCCACTCAAATTACAAAAAAATAAAAAATAAAAAGAAAAGAAACTGAAAAGCAGAGTGAAGACAAATATTATAATCTGGTTGTGATTAGAGACCCTAAATGGAGGATCTGTGAATAATACAAAATACTGTCACATGAAAGACTTGAGGAAAACAAGAGCAAGACTGAATCTTACCAGGGCTACAATGCAGCCCAGGTAACAGACAGATTTTAAAACAACTATGTTCAACAAAACAGAGAAAAACATGAACAAAATAAATTGGAAAAAAAAAAAGAATTTCACCAGATAACTGTAATCTCTTAAAGTAATCAAAGTATCTGAAATTATTAGCTCAATAAATGTGTTTAGACACAGAAGATAGGATTACTAAACTGAAAGATAAGTCAATTAAAACGGAAGTAGAAATTCAAGTATAAATGTAAAAAGTATTTAAGAAGATTAGAGGAATATAAGGCATAATGGAAAGACCTCAAGTATGTGTAATTCAAGTCCCAGATGTAAAAAAGGTTGAAGAGATAATGGCCAAGATTATTCCAAAACAAAGTATCAAACCACAAATTATTCAAGAAGCTCCCCAAAGCCAGGACAGACAATTACCAAAATGAAATGAAAGAAAGAAAACAAAGGAAGAAAAGAAGGAAGAAAGGGGAGAGAGGGAAAAACCTTAAAAGTGAGTGTAGAGGATGAAATGGGATATAGTCAATACCTTCAAAGAAGTAAAAAAGACTCGAAAATCCTGACAGTCAATTTCTAACAGAAATTATGGAAGCCACCTTTAAAGTCCTGCAAACTTAGAGTTCTATTTAAAAAATTCTTCAAAAAATGAACATGAAATAAAAACATTTTCAGACAATCAAAGCAGCATTTGTCACCAACAACTCTCCACTAACGAAAGGCAAAAGGAAAATAACTCAGAAGGAAACCCAGAAAAGCAGGAAGGAGTAAACATTGATGGAAAAGATGAAGGAATATGGACTGAATATTGATTGCAACCACATTTCAGAAGATATGAAAAAGACAGACAACTGGGAATGACAGCAGAATTGAGAAAGATCAATCTGAAAGCAGCAGGAGCAAGAGCAGCAGAGAAAACAGAGCACATTTGTGTACATCTCAGAATCCTGAGAATGCTCAGGCACAGCATCATGGCCATCTCTGTAACTGGGTCTGGAATGGGCAGGGAGGATAAAATAAGGAAGGAGAATTGGGAAAGCCTCTTAAAAGCAATTATCTCCTTTCTCCCTTCACCTTAGCTAAATTCTGGCTGGTACTCAATGAGATAGATTAGCACAAGAGCCCAAACAATGGAATCAAACATAATAGCAATCATGAAAATAACATGAGATCTGGCAACATTTCATGTTGCTATACATAAGGTTGTCATGAGTCAGAGGCAAATCATTGGCAACTAACAATATTAACAACTCTTAGAGAGTATGTGGCATGGGGATCTACCAGCATCAGTTCAAACTGTAGCAGCCTGACCCAAGAGAAGGTATGTTGAGTCCAACATCACCATGCCTTCTGCTGCTGGAGCACCTGTTTAGATGAAGTGAATGCAGGATATATTCCACCAGAACAAGGGGGCACAACCAGAAGGAGAAAGATAAACAAAATGAGTAAAGAGAACTTCAGAGAGGACAGCAAAGAGAGATTTTAGGATGATAGCTATGTAGCAGGAGTAGAGGCACCAGCACAACACAGGTCTCCAAAGAGAAAACAGGGACAGGTTGCCAGCTGGGACTGACTTTGTGTAAATTTGTACTGAGAGGCTAGTGTAAGGGAAAGCATTGAATGATTAAACAAATGGAAAAAATCAACTTCAGGAAAACAAAAAGTAAGTTAGGAAACAATCATAATATATTACTCAGCCCTACTTTGAATGATATTTCAATACGTGTAATAATGTAAACTCAAATACTGATTTAACTAAACTCATAATACACCTACATTGAGAGGGAGAAGAAGGGGAAGGAAAGAGAATAATGGTGTAGAAAGTCAAATCCACATCACCACGAAAAAAAGTCAGTAGATAATGTCTAAAACTGACTAATAAAGATAGCAGTATCTATGGTCCTACTTAGAAATGTAGAGATATAGAGCCAGAACCCAACGAAACTCATTGCTGTCAAGTTAAGTTGAACTCATAGCCACCCTATAAGAGAGGACAATTGCCCCAGGATTTCCAAGGCTGTATATCTTTATGGAAACAGACTGACACATCTTTCTCCTGTGGAGCAGCTGGTGAGTTCAAACTGTAGACCTTTCAGTTAGTAGCCAAATATTTAACCACCATGCCACCAGGGGTCCTTGGAGATATGATAAGTGCCAGGAAAAGAAGCTAAGACTCAGAGGACTCTGGGAAGATGAAGAGATTAAGAGAGCAACATTCTGACTCTTCCACAGAAATACAACTAAGAAATGGTGCTGAACCTTGAGCAACTTCGAATCAGGGGGCAGAGGAAAGCAGTGGGGAGCTGCAGACAGGCAAGAATCAGTGAATCAACAATGAGTCACATAAGGTAGGAAAATCATTTTTCCCAGTGGTCTTGCCCCTCCCTCCAGACATGCATGCCGCCAACCATGAACTAGGGAAGCAGCCTCAGAAAAAAAGCCTAACCTAACCACCACAAACCCTGCCTGTACAAATAAATAGGATCCCAAGTTTCTGCTCTGAAACCAACAAGGCAGACTTCCCCAGGGCCCACTTAGAATGTGCCACAACCTCCCTAACCCAGACACTGTCAGCTACAAACCTACTGCAAATTGCTACAAAAGTGCCATGCAGTGGATTGTGCTCCCACAGTAAATGCTTACTGGCTTCCTGTGCATGCTATAACTGAGGCCTCTGAAAATAACACAATAGACTCTCAGGGAGTCAGTTCTGGTATGTCTGCTCCTCTTTGTAGTTGCTACTGAGCACTGGTGACTGAGGCTGTGATGTTCTAATAAACAACCATCTATAGTGGAGCCTAAACCCACAGTCAACATACTCCAGGGAGGGGGGATCCAAAAGCAAAAAGGCAGACCTCTCAGGGGGTTTACTGGAGTATGTCAGAACCTCCCCTACCTGGACAGGGCAAGCTGCAAGCCTAGTGCAAATTGCTACAGAAGGCCTTTGCATTGAATCAACAATGAGTCAAATAAAGGAGAACAATCCATACAACACAACAAGTCACATAAGTTAGCTATGGCATACTCCATAGCTCAGGCTCCCCAAAATGTAAAAGATAGACTTCCCTGGGGGTCAGGTAGGTTTAGTCTGTCCCTAATTCTGGATGGCGCTAAAGACTGCTGACAGAGGCTGCTGCATGTTAGGAAGTAGAAGTCTTCCATGGAGGCTGCACTCGCAGCCAACACTCTACCAAGGGACTCTAATAACAACAAGGCAGACCTCCATAGGGAGCTGGCCAGAGTGTGACACTCCCTTCCCCACCTGGTAACTGCTGGTTGCCAGGCTGTTGGAAATTGCTACAGAAGGCCCCCACAGAGAAGTATGATACCATAATCAACACTCCACCTGCCTCTCCAAGCATCTTATAAGTCAGGTTGTTTGAAACCAACAAGACAGACCTCCCTGAAGATCATGTTAGATGCACCTGTTCCCCCTTGCATCCAACCTGTTCCCCCTTGCATTCAGCACTCATCTGAAAGGCAGTATCCACAAGTGGACTGACTGACCACAGCATGTTCTTTGCTGTGCTCGGGAGAAACTGAAAGTTGAAAGCTGAGATCTGGAACCTTTAAATCTTAATTAAACCAAACAGGGAGAAGGAGATATTACAGAGAGAGATAAGAAATGGTAAGCAAGGTCAGAAGGTTCTCCCAACCTAAAACTTTCTTGTTTAAAGTAAAACAGGAAACACAATAAAATGCTGGGAAAAGTGAAAAAATTAACACTCTCAAAAATTCCAGTGTCCCAACAAAAATGAGACATAAAAAAACCTGACAAGCAATAGCCCATTCAAATGAAATGACAAAAGGAGTGAAAGTGCATCTAGGGATAACCAAATAATGAGGAGAAATAGAAGAATATAATACAACAACATTAAGCATAATTAAAGAATAAAAGAAAAACATAGACAAAGAGCTAAAAAAAATTAAGAAAACAATGCAAGAACAAAATGAAGACTTCATAAAAGAGATATTGTACCTGAAAGGGCCAGTAACTGAACTGAGGAACACAATACAAGGACTTACTAACAGGTTTAATTAGGCAGAAGAAAGAATCAGCAAATTAGAGGATAAAAGTAGTGGCAATTATAGATGTTGAAAAGAAAAAACAATGGAGGCTCCAGAAGGCTGAAATAAGTTTAACAGAATTATGGGACAACAAGAGACCTAATATATGCATGAAAGGAATTTCAGAAGTAAATGAGAGAAACTGACAGAAAGAGTATTTCAAGAAACACTGACAGAAAAGTTCCCCAACCAACCAAATGACATGTATCTACAAATCAAAGATCAGAGAATCTGATGAAGGATAAACTCAAAGACACAAGCAACAAGACAAATCATAGCGAGGCTCTCAAACAGTAGAGATAAAAGAGAATACTGAAACAGTGAAAGAGAAGCAAACAATCACATACAAAGTATCTCAAATAAGATTAACTGCTGATTTTTTCCAAAATATTTGGAGACAGAAGGCAATGGAATGCTATACTTAAAGTTATGAAAGAAAAAAATTGTCAACCAAGAACACAATACCACGTAAAACTATCTTTCAAGAATAATGGTGAAATTAAAACATTCCTAGATGAACAGAAGTTTTTCAACTTCTGTTTCTTATATCCATCAGACTGGCTTTACAAAGAATACTAATGGAAATTCTATAGATGAAAGGGAAAAGACATTAGAAAGTAATTCAAAGCTACATATAGAAAGAAAAATTCACTATAAAGGAAATTTCATGGACAAGTATAAGGGCTAGTATTTTTGCCTTCACATTTTTGAATAACAAACATATAAAAAGCAAGGATAAAATTATGTTACAGAGCACATAAAATATAAAGACATACTCAGTGATGAAAACAACAAAAGGGGAGGGGAAGAATGGTACAGATACAGGTTTTCTTGTTAGTTACTAAGTTAAGTTGGTATTAACTTACCCTAGAATTATATAAGGGAGCTCTGGTGGCGTAGTGCCTAAGGCATGTGACTGCTAACCAGAAGGCTGGAGGTTCAAACCCACCAGCCAATCCTCAGAAGGAAGGTTAGGCATTCTATTTCCATAGTGATACACCCTCAGAAACCCAAGGAGGGGTCACTATGAGTCGGATCTGACTCGATGGCAGTCAGTTTGTTTTTTTCAGTCAGAATTATATAAACACAAGCTATTAAATGTAATATTCATGGTAACCAGTAAAAAAATATTGGGAAGAAAAAAAAGAGACACACACACACAAAGAAAATGAAAAGAAAAACAGACTAATTACATAAAACCAAGAAAAGACAAAAGTAAGCAGGAGTAAAGGACAAAGATAAAGAAGGCTAAAGAAAAATAAAAAGCAAATAACAAAATGGCAGAAGGAAGTCCCTTCTTATCAGTAATTACATTGAACGTAAATGGAGAAAGTGCTCCAATCAAAAGGTAGAGAGTGACAAAATGAATAAAGCCATAGTTCAACTACATAGTGTTTACAAGAGGCACATCCTACACCAAAGACACTAATAAGTTACATGTGCAAGGATGGGGGGGGGGGAGGAAATACATGCAAATAATAACCAAAAGAGAGCTGGGGAGGCAATCTGGATGTTAGATAAAGTAGGCTTCAAGAAAAAATCAGTTAGAAGAGATAAAGATGGACATTGTACAGTGATAAAAAAATCAATTAATGAAGAATATTTAACAACCATAAATATACATGCACCCAACAATGGAGTACATACATAGAGAAAACACTGAAAGAATTGTAGTGAGGAATAGACAGCATTACAATAATAGTTGGAGACTTCAAAACACCACTTAAAATATAGGTCAAAACATCTAGAAAGAAGAGCAACAAGAAACCAGATGACCTGAATGACACTATAAACCAACCAGACTTAACAAACATATATATAACACTCCACCACAAAACACCACAGTACACATTACACTCCAGTGCATGTAAATCATTCTCCAGGATAGACCACATGTTAGGTCACAAACTAAATCTTGATAAACTTAAAATGATGGAAAACATACAAAATAATTTCTGTGATCACCACAGAGTAAAGCTGGAAATAATAAAAAAAATAATTTTTAAAATGTGGAAAACACAGAAATATACAGAAATAAAAATCTACTTCCATAGTGATACTGCCTCGGAAACCCAAGGAGGGGTCACTATAAGTCAGGTCTGACTCGACGGCACATAACAACAACAACATTAAACTACCAAAGGGTAAAGTGAGAAATCACAAACATCTTACAGTCAAATGAAAATGAAAGCACAACAAAATGTGCATGATGCAGTGAAGGTAATATTCAAAGGGAAACTTATAGTAATAACTACCTACACGAAAAAAGAAGAAACATCTCAAGTTAATAACCTAACTCAACAACTCTAGGAACAAGAAAGAGAAGAAAACACTAAGCTTAAACCAAACCTATAATATAGGAAAAAGGAAAAAAAAAAAAGATCAGAACAGAAATAAATAAAACCTAACACTCACTCCAGGGAGAACTGGACAGAGCTAGGAGGCAGCAGCAGGGATCCAGCTAAGGGAAGGGAACCCAGGCCATGGCCCACAAGCAGCAAGGTGGGAAAGCGGGAAAAGGAGAGAAAAAGGCCAGGGGGACTGGGACAGAGTGAGGAGACAGCAGCAGGGATCCAAGTAAGGAGAGGGAACCCAAACCATTCCCCACAAACAGCAGGTGGGAAAATGGGAGAAAGGAGAGAAAAGGCCAGGGGATCAGAACAGAGCAAGAAGGCAGTGGCAGGAATCCAGGAAAGGGGAGGTTGGAGAGGTTTTGAACAGCTAACCGAGACAAACTTGTCTGTCAGTTTGTCCTACTGTGGTGGCATGTTGCTGAGGCTTGAGGCTGTGCCACCTGTGTTTCAAACACAGCAGAGTGAACATGGTGCATTCAGCATGACTTGCAGACTGAGACAGACTAGGAAGAAGTCATTTACTTCTCAAAGAATTGGCCAGGGAAAACTTTATGAATAATAGAGAAATGCTGTTTGATACATTACTGTGCGACCTTGTGACTAGCCCGGAAACATTGTCCAATACAGAGCAGGAATATGAGCCACTTAGGATGGAAAGCTCTCAAAATACAACTGGGAAAGAGCTGCCTCAGAGTAAAACTAGCCTTATTGATATGGATAAGGTAAAGCTTTGGAGAACTCCATTTGCTGATGTGGCACGACTCAAATTGAGGAGAAATAGCTGTAAATATCCATCAATAATCAGAACATGGAATGTATGAAGTATGAATCTAGGAAAATTGGAAGTTGTCAAAAATAAAATGGAACGCATAAAGATTGATATCCTAGGCATTAGGGAGCGGAAATGGACTGGTTTTGGCCATTTTAAAATCAGACAACCATATGATCTACTATGCCGGGTATGGTACTTAGGTTTGTGTGTCAACTTGGCTGGGCCTGGTTGAATTGCTGGGCAGCTGGTGGTAGTTATTCCCCATGATGTGACTGGCAATCAACTCCATGGTGGGATCTACCACAAGCAGCTGAGAAGCTGCCTTTGGACTGTGGCCTGCTTCCTGCACATAAGGAAAAGCCGTTGGAAATGGACTCTAGCTTATGGCACTCTTGGAACCTGCATGTAGCCATGTCATTGTTCAGCAGCGTGCCATGCTCTGCCAAACTTGAGACTTACAAAGGACTTAAATTAATGGCCTGCCGTGTGGTTTGGTAACATCGGGACTGTGCCTTTTTACTTGTCAACCTTGGGTATCTCAGTCTCAGTCGCCAATAGCTGTCTGAGTAAAGAAAGACGTCTAACTTCAGTGGGCCAGGAGCTGGAGGCAGAGCTGAAGCCCAAGGCTGAGGGGTTTTCACCCAGCCCCTAGAGCCTGGCATTTTGAACTTGGACTTCCAGCCTCCTGAATTGTAAGAGAATAAACTCCTGTTTGATAAGGCCATCCCATTTGTGATACATTCTTGTCAGAGCAGCATCAGGTAACCAGAACACCAGGAATGACAATTTGAAGAGGAATGGAATGACATTCATCATCACGGAGGATATTTCAAGATCTGTCTTGAAGTACAATGCTGCCAGTGATGAGATAATATCCATACACCGACAAGGAATACCAGTTAATACAACTATTATTCAAATTTATGCACCAACCACCAAAGCCAAAGATGAGGAAATTGATTATTTTTATCAGCTTCTGCAGTCTGAAATTGACCGAACATGCAATCAGGACGTGTTAATTATCACTGTTGAGTGGAATGAAAAAGTTGGAAACAAAGAAGAATCACTGGTAGTCGGAAAATTTGGCCTTGGTGACAGAAATAATGCTGGAAATCACATGATATAAATTTGCAAGACCAAAGACGTAGTCATTGCAAATACCTATTTTCAACAACACAAAAGGCAGCTGTACATGTGGACTTCACCAGATGGAGTACACAGGAATCAGACTGACTACATTTGTGGCAAGAGGCAATGGAAAAGCTCACTATCTTCAGCCAAAACTAAGCCAGGAGCTGACTGTGGAACAGACCATCAATTGCTCATATGCAAGTTCAACTTGAAGTTAAAGACAATTGAAACAAGTCCATGAGAGCCAAAATATACTTTTGAATATATACCTCCTGAATTTAGAGACCATGTAAAGAATAGATTTCATGCACTGAACACCAGTGACAGACAATGAGAAGAGTTGTGGCATGACATCAAGAACATCATACATGAAGAAAGCAAGAGGTCACAAAAAGATGAGAAAAGAAGAGAAGACCAAAATGGATGAAAGAAGAGACTCTGAAACTTGCCCTTGAATGGAGAGTAGTTAAAGTAAATGCTAGAAATGACCAGATAAAAGAGCTGAACCAAAGATTTCAAAAAGCAGCTTGAGAAGACAAAGCCAATTACTATAATGAAATATGCAAAGACCTGGAGTTAGAAAACCAAAAGGGGAGAACACACTCAGCATTTCACAAGCTAATATAACTGAGGAAAAAACTGAAGCCTCAAATTGCAATACAGAAAGATTCTATGGCAAAATATCGAATGATGCAAGAAACATCAAAAGAAGATGGAAGGAATACACAGAGTCACGCTACCAAAAAGAACTGGCCGCTCTTCACCCATTTCAGGAGGTGCCATATGTTCAAGAACCAATGGTATTGAAGGAAGAAATTGAAGCTGCAGTGAAGGAATTGGCTAAGAACAAGGCTCTAGGAATTGAAGGAACACCCACTGAGATGTTTCAACAAATGGAGGCACTCACTTGGCTAGGCCAAGAGATTTAGAATACAACTACCAGTCCAACTGACTGGAAGGGACCCATATCAGCACCCAGTCCAAAGAAAGGTGATCCCACAGAATGTGGAAATTATCAAACAATGTCATTAACATCACATGAAAGTAAAATCTTACTGAAGATGATTCAAAAACAGTTGCAGCAGTATATTGACAGAGAACTTCCAGAGGTGCAAACTGGATTCAAAAGAGGACATGGAACAAGGGATATCATAGCTGCTGTCAGATGTATCTTGGCTCAAAGCAAAGAATACCAGAAAGATGTTTACTTATGTTTTATTGACTATGCAAAAGCATTTGATTGTGTGTATCATAACAAATTTTGGGTATCATCGAGAAGAATGAGAATTCCACAACACTTGAGTGTATTCATGAAGAACCTGTACCTTGACCAGGAGGTCAACCATGCAGGTGAGGCTTGGACCAAGAGGTGGTCATTCAAACAGAACAAGAGGACTTTGTGGTTTAATATCAGGAAGGGAGTGGGTCAGGGTTCCATTCTTTCACCATACCTATTCAATCTATATGCTGAGCAAATAATCCAAGAAGCTGGACTATACGAAGAAGAAAGTGCCATCAGGATTGGAGGAAGAATTCTTAACAACCTGCAATATTCTGACAACACAACTTTGCTTGCTGAAAGTGAGGATGACTTGAAGCACTTACTGATGAAGACTGAAGAATACAGTCTGAAGTATGCCTTACATCTCAATATAAAGAAAACAAAAATCCTCACAACTGGACCAATAAACAGCACCACAAAAAATGGAGAAAAGATTGAAGTTGTCAAAGATTCCACATTGCTTGGTTCTACAATTGACAACAATGGAAGTAGCAGTCAGGACATCAGATGATGTATATAGCACTGGGCAAACAGGCTGCAAAGGACCCCTTTCAAGTGCTGAAGAGCAAACATATCTCCTTGAGGATTGAGGTGTGAATGATACAAGCCATGGTATTTTCAATCGCCCTTTATGCATGTGAGAGCTGGACTATGAATAGGGAAAACAGAAGAGTTGATGATTTTGAGTTGTGGTGTTGGCAAAGAATATTGACAGTACCATGGACTGCTAAAAGAACTAACAAATCTGTCCTGGAGGAAGTGCAGCTGCAATGCTCCTTGGAAGCAAGAACAACCAGACTTCGTCTTACATTTTGGTCATGTTATAAGAAGAGAACATTCACTGGGAAAGGGTATCATGCTTGGTAATGTGGTGGATCAATGAAAGAGGGGAAGGCCCTCAACGAGATGGATTAACACAGTGGCAGTGGTGATAGGTTCAAGTATAGTAAGGATCGTGGAGCTCACACAGGAGCAGGCGGTGTTTTGTTCTGCTTGCATAAGGTTGCTATGAATCGGAGATGACTCAACAGCACCTAACAAAAACAGCAACAACAATCAAAACATCAAGTTCTGGTGTAAGAATAGACAAAAGGGAATAGAGTTGGGAGTCTAGAAATAAAACCACCTATCTATGGTCAACTAATTTTTTACAAGAGTGCTAACTCCATTCACTGGGGAAAGAAGAATCTCTTCAATAAATAGTGATGGGAAAACAGGATTTCCACATGCAGAAAAATGAAACAGAATCCATATCTCACACCATACACAAAAACAAATTCAAAATGGACTAAGGATCTAAAAGTGCAAACTAAAACTGTGAAATACTTAGAAGAAAATGTAGGGGCATGCCATCAGGCTTAGCTTTCAACAACGGATTATCTAATATAATAACAAAAGCACAAACAGCAAAAGACAAAATAATTAAATGAGGTCAGCAGTTCAAACCCACCAGCTGCTCCATGGAAGACAGGGTGATCTACTTCGATAAAGTTTTACAGCCTCAGAAACCCAATGGGGGTCACTTTGAGTCAGAAACAACTCGATGGCTGTGAATTTGGTTTCTTCTTCTTCTTTTTTTTTTGTTTTACAAGAACCAGCCACTGGGAAGGAAGATGGGGCAATCTACTTCCATAATGATACTGCCTCGGAAACCCAAGGAGGGGTCGCTATGAATTGGGTCCGACTCAATGGCACATAACAACAACAGCAATGACTCATAAGGAGCTCTGGTAGTGCAGTGCCTAAGGCACTTGACTGATAACCAGAAGGCTGGTGGTTCAAACCGACCGGCCACTCCTCAGAAGGAAGGTTGGGCGATCTACTTCCTTAGTGATACTGCCTCAGAAACCCAAGAAAGGTTCGCTGAGTCAGGTCCAACTTGATGATACATAACAACAACAATGACAACTCACTGTTGTTGAGTCCATTCGACTCATAGCAACCCCTCCTTGGGTTTCCAAGGAGGTATCTCTACAGAAGTAGATTGCCCAATCTTCCTCCCAAGGAGTGGCTGGTGGGTTTGAACTGCCAGCCTTCTCTTTAGCAGTCAAGTGACTTAGGCACTATGCTACCAGATCTCCTGTAATAATACACAAACACACATATAATTTCAATAACTTAAGAACAAAAAGACAATTAGCCTGGTCATAAAACAGGCAATGGGCTTGAAAACACATTTCACTAATGAGGACATCAAATGGTCAGCAAACACATAAAAATAAGCTCACCATCCTTTGCCATCAGAGAGAGGCAAATAAAAGCCAAAATGAGATATCATTTCACTTCCACTGGGATGGCTAGGATTTGAAGGGGAAAAAAAAGTATTGGCAAGGATGTAGGCAAATTGGACCTTTACCCATTGCTAGTAGGGATCCAAAATAGTACAGCCATTGTGGAAAACAGTATGGTGTATCCTACAACACAGTATGGTGGATCCTAAACAAACTAAAAATACAACCAATATACAGCCCAGCAACAACCAATAAAGCAAAAAAGAACAAATTGAAGGTTTTCACCAACTTCTGCAGCCTAGATTGACAAACACACAACTGAGATGTATTGATTATTATGGTGATTGAAATGTGAAAGTTGGAAAAAAGAAGAATCATCAGTAGTTGGAAAATACAGCCTTTTTTTTTTATCTTTTTTTTTTTTTTA